>NC_060274.1:132131390-132204656 GCF_021613505.1 Equus quagga | reverse complement strand
CCCCAGGCTGTCCCCGGGCTGTCCCTGGAGCAGCATCCCCAGGCTGTACAGGGGCAGTGTCCAGCCTCCTCTTCTGCCTGAGAACTTGGACAACTTGGTCCCAGCAGGAGGAGGCTGCTGTGGCCAGCCTGAGCCTGAAGTGTGTCGCAGGGAGAGCTACCCACCCACAGTGCTCACCTTGGACTTGCTGGAACCTCCTGGGCAGCTTGAAACTGCTCCCTGCTGGGCCCATCACAAGAGGGTCTGTCTTGTGGTCTGGGTGGGACCTGCCCTCACCCCAGTGAAAGGCCAGAGGGAGGAACTGAATTCCTATCTACTTGGTGTCCTGTGGCTGGGCCCTGGGGGAACCAGGCCCCTGCTGTCCCACACCCGCTCCTCCTCCCCACATCTGGAGGGGACTGAGGGGCAGATACACCTGGACCCATCGGGGCAAGGCCACACCCACACCTCCCATCAGGTGAGCCTGGGTACCTGGGGTTTGGCGTAAAGGACTTTACTCGGTGCCATCTTGTGGCCACTTTGTGGTATTGCAACCCTCCCACCCCAGTTCTCACAGAAGTGGGTGGAATTAATCCTACACTAGTTCCTGGAAGGGGGAGTAGAAATAAACAAAGACCACCCAAATGAAAACAGAGACTACTTATTCTGAACTGGCTGTAGCATAGGGCCAGGGACACTGTGGTCGCAAAGGGGAGGCCCAGATGGGCCTGATGGAAATGGCTGGTCTTGGGGCTGCAGGTGGGCAAACTGGGAGCAGTGTCCTATATGATTGATTAGGGGAGTGCATTTGGCTTCCTCTGGTTGGTCCTCACTTGGAAGCAGGGACCAAATTAGGGAAGCTGCAGTCATTGACCAAGTCCTGGCTCCTCTGGGCTGATGGCTCCTGTCCCAACATCATCATGGTCTGGCCCTGCGCCTGTATCTGTTCAGTCTGTCAGTGGGCAACTGCACACACCAGCAGTCCAGGGCTATGTGGGATGCTGAGGCTTCAGCTCTTACCTGAGAGTCAGGTGCAGGGGCAACCCCATTCCCACAGCCTGCCCACCCACTGTTTTTGTCACTTCTCTATAGTCTTCATTGCCCTTTCCAGGGAATTAGAAGCTTTGATGTTTATTTTTCTTCTGCAATAGAAAAAGTTTCTCTATTCACTTAGCTGACTTCTGTGTCTTATTTCCTTTCTGTGCTTTGAGGGGTGGCACCAAAGCAGAGCGTGCTTGGTGGTTGGTGGTACCTATGTGAGAGGGAGGCTTGGGCATGTGTGGCTGGAGGAGAGCCCATTGGCCACAGTTTCTGCATGGCCTCCTTTGCCTGCCCTTGGAGCTGTTGAGCAGTTCCCTCTCTTAGCCCAGTGTTTCTCCTCCTAGGCAACACCACCCGTGGCAGGGCCCTCCCTGCAGCCTGAACTCGGCCTTGGGTTTCACTTGGAAGATTTCTACTTGTCTTCAGGTCTCCTCTTCTATGCTGCCTCCTCTTGGAAACCTCTGACTCCTCTGGATTTGGGAGCCTTTCTCTTCCGTCTCTTGTGCTCCCAGTGCACCTTCATTTTAGCAGCTGTGTCTGTACTCGACAGGCTGGGACTCTAGGGGGCCAGCCCTCCCTGTGAGCCTTCGCCTCCCCCAGGTTCCAGGGTGTTGATGGGAAAGAGCTGGGGGCAGAGCCCTCCCAGAGCTGTTGAAACCCCTTGGTTAGGATTGGGGTTGTGTGCTGGGGCTGGGGAGAAGGGAGATTGTAGAAGGTGACATAAGTTGAATGCAGGCTGCATTATACCTTTTTTGAGAAGCCAATAAACGATATTGCGTCATGAAGAGCCAGAGCTTTATTGCTGTGCGTCCAATTACACATCATAATTCTGTCTTTACGAGTATTAGGTAATTAGGTTATAATGAACACCATTAGAGTAATTACACCATTTGGAAGAATCACCCAATAAGCCATGAGAAATTGCTTTGAAAAAGAAGAAAGTTTATCTGATGAAAATTACGTTTGAAGAATTTCAGTTCCAAGGTGCAGATTCACCAAAGTAAGAAATCTACAGCAGTGTTAACCCCCACAGACACCCAAGCAGGAGACCTGTGCATTGTCTCCAGGAAATGCTTTAATCCTCCAAATGACATGCTAAATATTGTCTTTCCCACTGTGAACGGTTTCTGCATCGTTTGTTTGGGGGGCGGAGGGCATCCAGCTTGGCACACGGCCCATTTCGTAGGGCGGCTCCTAGAATGGACTCCCCAGTGCACCCCTCAGTGCTTTTGTTTGAGAAAACCAGGCTGAACTTTGATTTCTTAGCGTGTTAGTTGGAGACTGTGCTATGTACACTTGACCTTTCTAAACAACATTTAGGTTTCTTGGATGTTTGCAGGATTTTCAACTTGAGGATTTCAGGCTAAAAGAAGCCACTGGGGTGAGGGGGAGGCGGGGGTGTAGATGGTGTTAGAAATTGTGGTGTTGAATGTTTCCAAGCTCTGTTCTCTTTCTGCTCCCTCTCCTTTCTGGTAAAATTAATGAGTGTGACCAGGATTCTCTTTGGGGTACAGGAAGCCCCTACGAAGACAAGGATGAGGATGGTTCCTCCTTCTTTTCCAGGGCCCTTGGAGAGGGAACTAATGTAGTCGAGCACCTCTAGATGACATCCCTCTCTTGTTAGGGCAGGGCTTTCTGCACCATTACAACAAGAAGACTGTGGGGAGGTTGAGAAAGGTTAAGCAGTTTGTCCCAGATGAGGCCACGCATCTGGACAGTTGCAGAGCACAGTCCCGCTGCCAGCCCTGTGTCCTCATCACACTTTCTGCCTTAATGGAAGAAAGGTATTCTCCAAGTTCCACCCAAGTGGCTGTGTGGGAGAGACAGCCTCCGAGACATGTGAGGTGGCTTAGGAACGTGGCCCGAAAACCAGGGCGGTGGCACCGGCAGAGTCCCGGGCTCAGCTTTGTATCTTTGTGGTTTGATGTAGAGAAACTCTACCTTTCTGCAGCGTCTCCGTGTGATGGGGTCCTAGCGGATTGAGTCACACTGACACAGGCCAGTGACCCCAATGCTGAGCAGGCACTGGGGCAGTCCCACCCCGACGTGGGCTGCCACCTGGGACTCTTAACTGACTGGAGATGTCTTTCTGTGACCCGGCAGCAGGAGGCCCTTCTCACAGCAAGAGGAGTGTCTGGTGGAGCCATGCATACCCAGACAGTACTGGACAAATGGGTGAGCCCCCACGTTCTGCTTTTTCTTTTGAGGAAGATTACCCCTGAGCTAACATCTGTGCCCATGTCCCTCTATTTTATATGTGGGACACCTGCTGCAGCATGACTTGATAGTGGTGTGTAGGTCCATGACTGGGATCTGGACAGGTGAACCCTGGGCTGCTGAAGTAGAGCATGCAAACTTAACTGCTATGCCACTGGGCCAGCCCCCCCCCCCCCCTTTTTTTTTTTGCTGAGGAAGATTGGCCCTGAGCTAACATCTGTTGCCAATCCTCCTTTTCTTTTGCTTGAGGAAGACTCGCCCTGAGCTAACATCTGTGCTAATATTTCTCTGTTTTGTGTGTGGGTTGCTGCCACAGCATGGTTACCAATGAGTGGTGTAGGTCCATGCCCAGAATCTGAACCCACAAACCTGGGCCACTGAAGCAGAAGCACCAAACCCAACCCTTATGCAATGGGGCCGGCCCCCGACTTTACACTTCTCATGTGAGCTGATGTATTAAGAGATTAGTTGGTTTTGTCCCCCATGTTATTCAGACACTAATTCTGAGATGAGGCCCTGTCTTGCAGTGTGTGGATACCTTCTGCTTTCAGCTTCCCATGTTCACAGCCCTTGGTGATGCAGAGATGGACCCTGGTGAGCTGGTGCTCCCACCAAGTGTTCCCCACCTCCCCAGCATGTCCCCCCAGTTCCCTCTCTTTGGGGTGCCGAGCCAGGCTCTTGTCCCTTGGTGAAAGGTCAGCCCTGTCCACACAACCCCCCTTCTGGGTGTACCCCTCACTGACCCTCACAACCCACCAGGTGCAGTGTTGTCTCTGCAAGGCTTCCCTGCATTGACCAGCCCTGAAATGCCCATCATAACCCCCCTGTAACTGCCCAAGGGGACTTTGCTGTCTGTCAGTCCAGGACCTGACCAAGGCTGGTCTTAGCTCACAGTAGGGCTCTTGTCTGTCCTGGTGCCAATTCCCAGCAACCCACTTCTGGTAGGAGTGGTGTGGCCTGAAGGTGTCCTCATTTTTGTCCTCGCTTTACCTGGAGTGCAGCTCCTGCCCCACCTCTACTGACCACCAAGCCTCTGGGGTCCAGCATCAGGTCGCCCTCCCTTACTGGACCATGCAGCTCTTAGAACCATTGGAATCTCTGAGTGATACATAAGAGTGTCTTCTGTGTGCTAATGAGATGGCTGGGGACCCCCGTATGGCTTCAGGATGGGGGCTGGTCCCCAGAAAGACCACAGCATGATTAGAGGATTGGAACTTTCAGTCCCACCCCCTGACCTCTGGAGAGAAGAGAGGGGCTGAGGTTGAATCAGTCACCAATGGCAGATGATTTAATCAATCATGCCTATGTAATGGTACCTCCATAAAAACCCCTAAACAACAGATTGGAGAGCTTCTGGGCTGTTGAACACTGGAGGTGCTGGGAGGGGGGTGCCTGGAGAGCACATGGACGCTCCCCGACCCACGTGCCTGGCCCTGTGCCTCTCCTGCATCCGGCTGTTCCTGAGCTGTACCCTTCATAATAAACTGGTAATCTAGTAAGTGAAGTACTTTACTGAGTTCTGTGAGCCTTTCTAGCAAATTACTGGACCTGCGGAGAGGGGCATGGGAAGCCCTGACTTACAGCCCGTCCATCAGAAGTTTGCGTACCATGGGACTTATGACTGGTGTCTGAAGTGGGAGGCGGTCTTGTGGGGCTGAGTCCTTAACCTGTGGTGTCTGCAGTAACTCCACTATTGATTTGATTTGATTAATTCAATGCAGTCGGAATTGATTAAATTGTTGAACATCCAGTTGGTGTCAGAGAATCAGAGAAATGGTGTGGGAAGAGACACCATGTATTTGGTTTTGGGGAAAATAATCTCAGACTGTGCTTTTGGAAATTGCCAGTATTTTTGTTTTTGTTTTTAATACTTAAGACATACATCTTGAGGGAGTTAGCAATATAAAGTGCTTTATCATCATGTCCTAATGAGTGAAAGGAGAATGAGTGTCTCAGGGCTCATGAAAGGGGAGATGACTGGGCTTTAGCAGCCATGGGTGGGCAAGGCTGGAGTTGGCTTTGGAAGACCAAGAAGGCTCTAGATGGGCAGAGAGAAGAAGGACTTCCCCATGCTAGGGACAGCAGAGCCAAAGCCAAAAGATGAGAACAAATGTAGAAGGGATGTGACGTGCCAGCTGCCGTTTGCGTGAGTGAAAATAAGTAAAATAAATAGAGCAGCCCTTTATGGCCCTGCCTGCTGTGTGGATTCCATGTTGAAGTTCACAATTTGGCCTGGCACCCAAGCCTCTGATTTGAATATTAGGATGCGGTAGTGGGGATGATGAGAAGTTATGGGCCCTCTCTAATGCCAGAGAGGCAGGGGTCTTGGATATTCCTCAGTAAAGCTCACTTGTTCACTTGGAATGTGAGGGAACGAGCTAGAATCAGTTAGGCTGCTGTGGGACCAGGAAAAGAATGAGCTCCTGGCTGAGAGTGTACGTGATGGGGCGTCCATGCCAGGTAGAATTTTTCAGACTCGCTTTATGGGGCACTTGGCAGAGATGAGCTTGGGTGGGTGAATGCGGTTTTCAGGAAGAACTTCCCCCGTGCCATTAAGATATTTGTTCATCCTGGCTTTGCTCATGAGACTTGAGATGTCAAGTAGAGGTGAAAGTCTGCATTCCTCTAAATGGAAGAGAGCAGGAGAGACAGAGGCTTTCAGTAGAGAACGTATTAATGAATCAGGTAACAGTCCTCCAGAAGGATGAGTGGGTTGCAGTGCTGCCTTGCTCGAGGTGGACAAGCGTGTTCCTTGTCGACATCTACACGACAGAAGTCTATACCTGACTTGTGAGGTCTCAGTCACACAGGACTAACATTACTGTGTTCAGTTCAGACTGGGGATGGTGTTTTGTTGCTTTTGCAGCTAAAGAATCCCAACCACTGCTGCAGCAGAACCAGTTGAGGGTGAGGGTGGAGGAGAAAGATGCTCTGGGTTTACTTGCGATGCAAGGAATGCTTGGGCATGATTAGTGCACTCAGATGTAGATTCTTTATGATGGATAAATTTCTTGTCTCTTTTCCTTGGTGTGGGGAGAATATTACAAACAAGTGGAAAAGTACATTCTAAACCTGCGTAAATTGATGTGCTGCGGGTCTACACCAACACCAGGAAGAAGGGTAAGGCTGGAGTGGAGGCTGACCATCCTAGAAGAATCCATCAGACTTTTGTGATCAATTTAGTAATAGATATTGTTGGAGGAAAAGAAAAACACTCATAAAACCACAATGAAATATCAACCAACTACAGAAATATATGTGCAATAGATGAGAGAGCTCCAAAACAGCATAAGAGTGTTCCAGTTTCTCCAAATTGTATTTAATTCCCCTTGTAATACATCTAATACATCTCACTCTAAAAACATGAAAAATAAGGAAAAACAACAATAAAAAATCACTCCCAATATCATCTTTGTCCCAAACACCAGCAGTAGCTGCAGAAGTGATGTTGATTGCAGAGATAGAGAACCCAGAGGGCTGGGACATGTTTATCACCTCCACATGACAGTTGGCAGATTGTAAATTTACATTTGGTGATGGGGGTTGTTTTTCTTACAGTATGTACTGAGGATTGAGGGATTGTTTTAATCAAAGGCTAAGACAGAATTGCATCTCAAAAGACACATCTGACCTCATTCTTGGATCGAGCACTTTATAGTGTCTGTAGTTGTGTCGAGGTTGCTGTGAGGGTTTCCTGGGTTATTATCCCATGGGGTGAGAAGAATGAGCTGGAATGAAGTGCTGCCCTTATGAAGTTGAGAGGTCACCATGCTCAGAACCAGTGCTGTGGAGCAGGACTGAGCCCCACCATAGCCCAGTAAGTGTAGGCAAAACAAAGAAATGGAAATTTTTCTATCAAATTTGGGGGCAGAAATCTTTGATAGGAGTACTTTAAAGCACACTTAACTTTGGGAGCAATTTTGATAGGAAACAGGTGGTCTGAATTTTCAGGAGAACGGCCTCAAGTTTCTCTTCATTTTCCTATTTGGACACTGCCTGGATGGCCAGTGTCATAATCCTGGTCCATCCCCATCTTAGAGGACAGAGTTACCTCTGATCTGATGGTGTAGGACCTTCTTGGCTCAGGGGCTGCCCACAGATGTCACCATGCAATATCTCAACAAAACCTCAGCGTGGTGGCGTCAGTAATTTTTGGCCACCATTACCCGGAAAAGGACATTTTCTGAAACTTGAAAATGAAAGACTAAATAATTTGGCATTCTAATCACTGAACAATGGTATTATGATCCTGATGGTAGTGGCTCTGATTTTCGGTTAAGCAGGATGTTTCATGTTTGCCCAGGCAAGTTTGTGATTTTCCATTTGATTGCCTCCGAACAGCTCTCTTTGATTGGCATACAATGAGATGGTTTTCATGGAAATAAAAACAGAAGTGAATTCTGCTTTGGTTGTTTTGTGTTTACCTTTAGTGTTTCTTCAAATCCCTTCAAAGCTGAAATTTCATCAGAGTGAATTTTCATGGGTGCAAGTAAAAACAAGATTCTCTATGAAGTGTTGCCTTAATTGAAAAGCAGCAAAACAGGATACCAGGACTCTGGTCTCTGGAGCTGCCCCCAGGACTTTATAGGAAAGCAGCTTTTGTTATCATGGGACTCAAAGAGTGTTGGCCTATGCGGAAGAACTTGGTTCTTGTCTGTATTACCAGAAAAGAATAAGTTGTCTCATCTTCCTGTTCAATATTCCGAGGGCATTGGCAGAGAGTAAGAAATGGAAACTCAGAAAGAAGAAAACCTCATCCAGGACTCTTAAAGTAGCACTCCAGTGAATGCCACTGCTATGAGGATGTGGAGGCGACATTATTGATCAGCAAAACCCATTCACTGCATAGTTACGTGCTAATATAAATTATGTTTGTTTGAGCTTGGACTCATGAAGATGTCTTTTGAGAATTAGTCCTTCGTGTCTGTACCTTTTACAATAAAGGCATATCCACGAGTTAGGTATAATCAGTTTTTGGTAAATGAAATTGATTTTAAAAATACAGATGGGCCTTACTTAAGCATATAGAGTTTGGAGTGATTTTTGATAAAGTGAAGGCTCACTGTTTCCCACAAACACATTTCTGGCTTAATCTCTCCTCTGAATTAGGGTTCTATTATTTAAAACTCATTTGTCTTGATTTAAGCAGTGTTCTTCCTCAGTATTCATGTTGTGCACTTTGGTCTATGTTGCAGAGATCTCTAACTGTTAAGAGACCCTCCCCCTCACTATGGGTAACTGAGCTTGGTAGGAAAAACCTTTGGAAACTGGATCATTGCTTCTGCAGTCCTAAATTAATAGCTTTTACAGCCCGTGGTCCTAGCAGCTTGGGTAGGAGTTTCCGATGTTGTTTGTCTCGTGAGTTTGTGCTGCCAAGAGACATGGTGGAAAGTGGTTGAGAGGTCCTTTCTCGTTTCCAGGCTACCGAGAAGCCTCAAAATTAGTGGACTTCTCTGTTCTGCTTTGAGAAAGTGTGACACTGCATAGCCTTGGCCAGGTCTTTCTCCTACACAGTGACCTCTGAGTGCTGCTCTGTGGATGATGTCATTGGACATATACACGTCAAATACTGTTGAATGAGAAAGGAGGATGCAAGATAGTCAGCACAGATAAATCATTAGAACAGGTGTGGATGATCAATGATAGAGACAGGAGATACTTAGAGTGATTCCAATGAAATTTAATGTTTGCTATGATCTCTTATTTGTAAAATCACTCATGTTCTTAATTTATTTTTTATTTATATTTTCACTGAGGAAGATTCACCCTGAGTTAGCATCTGTTGCCAGTCTTCCTCTTTTTTTCAAATGTGAGCCTCTGCCACAGCATGGCCACTGACAGACGAGTGGTGTAGGTCTGCACCTGGGAACCAAACCTGGGCCACTGAAGTGGAACATGCCAAACTTAACTGCTAGGCCACCAGGGCTGGCCCTCACATTCTTGATTTAAAATGTTGTTCTTTTCTCTGAAAATGTTCAGAGTCAGAGTTCTCAACAGAAAGTAACAATCCAAAATAGGGAGCCTTTTAAAACAAAGGATTCCAGCCAAGTCAAATTCCTTCAATATACTCAGACTTTATGGATAATAGTAATTCTCAAATGTCAAAGGATTTAAAAAATATTAATGACCATTGCTTATCAATGTCTGTGCATCTCTTCTCAAGACATAAACTTGACAAGAAAGATGATTCAACTTGAGAGAGTGCTGTGCCCAGCTTGGTCTCCCTGTCCTCTTCTCTCATTGGTGTTCTTTAAATTCACACTCTTCTGGCACTTGAATATAGATCAATACCTTTCTTTCCTAACCATTTAAAGTTCTTCTATTGCCCTTCTGTTTTGATGACTCTATTTAGAGTATTCTTGGCTCTTGAACTTCAAATTAAACTTCTGACAGTCTGACTGGTTAACTTTTAAAATCATTTCTTGGATTCTCTGTGGGATATTTAACATCTCTGAGTCCATGTAATTAATAAGAAATTGAGAGCACATGCACAGACAAAACTCTGGACCTTAAATTGACAACTCCAGGGGGCTGAGAGCGAGCTCTTCTTGAGAAGATTGTACTTTAAAATTTTAAGTATTTGTTATTTTCTGTTTTGTTATAGGGGTGATATTTACATCATTGCTGTGTTCTGAAGCAAATATTGGTTCCGTAGATCATATCTAACAGATACTTTCAGTAATGGAAAAGAAATACCTTAATCCATCTGCCACTTTTGCCTCTGATTACTTTTTTGAATGAGTTATAAAAATAATTCTTCAAAGCAGTTTAATAGGAATTTTACATTAGGTCTGTCTTTTGAACTTTTGTCAGATGTTCAATTCAGGAGGTGTGTCTTCAAGGGTACCCTGATATATTAATATACACATTAATATTCTCTAGGTAGCCTGTAATGATAAACATTAATATACTCTCAGGATATTGAAGGGATTATGTATCATTTATTAATATAAGAGAATAGAGTGAGAGATAAAAAGTTCTTTCTCCAGAAAAAGATTTATGCATCTCTTCTCTTCTTGGTGATTTCCTGAGGAGAGAAAAGGGGGAGTGAGGAGGAGCGAGAAGACTAGCATTTACAGGACTTTTCGATTCAGTGCAGTTTCACCTACCTTACATTAAAAACTAAAAACTTAGAGAGGCTGTGTGGCTTGACCAGGGTCATAACTCCGGGGTTGGTTTTCAAAACAAGTGTCTGTGATCCCAGGGGCCTGCCATCAACCCTAGGACATGGCCTTGGGTCCTTGCTTGCCTTCCTCCACATCTTGACCCTGCACAGCTGCTTCTAGAGGGCCTTCCAGAGTCGCTGAGGCTTGTCCAGCTGTCTACAAATGTGTCCCACCCTGAGGGACCAGAGATTGGGCTCAGCTCACAGCTGGCCCACAGTGAGGGGGTCACCAAGAAGTAGATGGGAACACAGAGCCCAAACTACTAGGGGGTTTGATTAAGTAAAAAAAAAACATTGTCAAGGTCTTTTAGAGTTGCTAACAATATTTTCTGAGACAGAATAACCAATGCATTTTATTTACTTTTAAGTCAGGTTTATTTATATAATAATATAATTTGTAAACAGTAAAATTCATTGTTTCTTAAGTACACAGTTTGATGAGTTTGGAGAAATGTGTACAGTCATACAGCCAACACCACAGGCAATATTTATAATGTTTATGTCATTCCCAAGTTTCCCCATGTCCCTTTGTAGTCAGCTCCCCATCTCCCGCCCCCTGTACCCGAGCCCAGCAACCTCTGACCCGACTTCTGTGCCTGCAGTGTTGTCTGTGTCACAGTGTTGTGTAAATGGACTCCCGCAGCATGTGGCCTGCCATGTCTGGTTCCCTTCACTCATCATAATGCTTTTGAGAGTCACACATGTCATTGTAAGTATCAGCAGCTTATCTCTTTTTATGGCAAAGTGGTGTTGCATTGTGTGGATGGGCTGTATTTTTTTTATCCATTCATCAGTTGTGGACATTTGGATTGTTTCCAGTGTTCACTGTTATGAATAAAGCTGTAATAAACAGTGGCATACGATTTTTGTATAAACACATATTTTCATTTCTCTTGGATAAATAACCAGGAGGACAATTGCTGGGTCATGTGGAAAGTATGTGTGTAATTTTATAAGAGAGGGGTGAAGGTGTTCCAAAGCAGCTGCAGCGTTTGACGCTCCCCCCAGTGAAGTGTGAGAGTGCCGGTGGGTCTACTCCTTGTCAGCACTGTATTGTGAGCTTTCCCCTCCATCTGGTGGGCCTGTAGTGGAATCTTATTGTGGTTTTAATGACTTATGAATGATGATGGTGACCACCTTTTCATGTGTTATTTGCCATCACAACTCTTCTTTGATGAATGCCAAGACATTTTAAACTTAACTATTTCCTTATCTTGGATATGAGAATATGGGCAGATTTTATTAACAGACTATCTAGTTGTAACCATATTCATGATGATCTTCTCAGGGAAAATTGTAGTTTTTGATGGATTTAATGTCTGTGGGGTTTAGGAAGAGAAAGGATCTTTTTTCGGATCCCTGGTACTACTGGCTTTAACCTCGCTAGCTGTTCTGTGCCTGGTTGCTCTCCACATTCTTCTAGACCACCTGCCGCAGACGCAGAGACATTGCCCATGTTCTCCGCAGGCTTCACAGTGCCTAGAGCTATGCCTGACCCCCCAGCAGTGCCCGCCCCCTGGGCACTCTGTCAGTGTTTGGTGAGTGAAGGAATGCATGAGCAAAGAGAGTCCAGAGGAGCAGACCCTCTAGTGCGTTGCCTGCCCCTCGGGGCACCTTGCGCCCGGTGCCCACATGTCTCCCCTCCAGGCCCTGCTGTGAGAGCCCGAATGACTTCCTAGGGGAGGATGCGAGCCCCTGCCTGGCATGTGCTGGCTCTTTTCTGACACTTGTGCTCTGAACCTCAACCATGGCCTCACTGCCAAGGGGAGCTTGGCTTACACCTTCAACTTCAGCCTCGAGAGCCAGGTTCTAGAACAGCGCAACTGTTGTAAACCCTTCCTCCATGCCCGGGTTTCCTGTCTAACCAGTTCTCCGCACAGCCAGGTGCTGCCAGGCTCCGCCTTTCTGCTTTTTTGATTTTAAGCCGGAAGGGATTGTCTTCATCTTTCCCCATCTTTCATTATTTGTTGTTCACATTTTCCGTTAAATTTTCACACAGTGGGAACCAGAGCGCTCCGAGTGCACAGTTTTGAGTTTTGGCAGATGCACATGCCACGTCACCCCTCGTCTGTTGAGACACAGGACACTTAAATCATCTGGAAGTTTCCTTACGCTTCTTTCCTGTCAACACCTCAGCCCCACCCAGGAAATGACTTCTCTGAGTGGATTTCTGCTGGGTGCGTTTTCTTCTTCCTGCTTCTGTCACTCAGCGTAATGGCCCAGAGAGCCATCCACGTGATTTCCTGTCTCAGTGGCTCCTGTTTATTGCTAAGAGGTACTCCATTCTATGCGTACATCACATCGTAAAATCTGTTTTCAGGTTGATGGATATTTCTTTTCTTTTTTCAGTTTTTGGCTCTTATGAATAAAGTTTTTCTGAATGTTCTCGTGCAATTATTTTTATGGACATATGTTTTCATTCTCTTGGGTAAACATCTGGGAGTGGAATTGCTGGGTTACTGGGTAGGGGTATGTTTATCTTTTAAGAACTGCAAATTGTTCCCCAAAGTGGTCATCTGTCCTGTTTTACCAGGAATGCGAGTGCATCAGTCAGCTCTGCACTCTCGTCAGCAGTGTTTTCTGTCTTTTTAGTGTTAGCCACTCTAGTTGGTATGTGGTGGGATCACATAGTGGTTTTAATTTCCATTTCCAATGGTCTGTTGGGGTATGGCTTCTTATTCCCAGCAAAAGAGCCTGCAGACCAGACAGGCAGCGTTTGAAAGCCAGCTCTTCCCTAGAGCTATTGCTAGGACCCTCAGTGAAGCACTTAGGGTCAGACTCCATCTCTTCCTCTGAAGATGGGGATAAATAACTGTACCTATCTCAAGATAAAGGATTAGTTGTGTGAAGCACTGACTCAGGTGCCTGGTGCATAAATGTTGGTATTGTCATTACTGTATTTTTCCTGGAGTGCAACCAGTTGTTGTGTTTGCTGGTTTCTTCAGTGTCCAGCCCAACACCACCCACATAAGCCTCTCATTCCTCACTCACTTACTGCATAGTTACTGGATGCTGCAGGACAGAATGTTGGGCTTGGTTACAAGGCGAGCCACAGAGAGATAGGAGCCTTCTTCCTCATGCTCTGGGTTGACAGGGGTCCTGACTTTTGCCCAGGTGAAGAATGTTTTCATCCTTTTGTTGCCAAGCTGGTCTCTACTCTTCAAGCGACTGGTCTGAAACATGATTGTTATTTATCTGAGTGTTCCTGAGTTCTGTTCCTTCTTTAACTTTCATTTGTTGGGAATTGGCTACATTGCGATATATTCTCCATTTCAAAGATGGATGAGTCACCTTAATTCATCAGCAGAAAACAGCAATCCCCAAACAAAAAAACAACCAGTTATCTGTGCCAGGAGAGACGGACTTTATTTGATTCTGTGGTAGCTGGTATATTTTTTCCTCTGAAGAGATTGAGTAAAGGAACTCTTAGTAAATGTGTGTATGTTACAAAAATGGTCTCTTAGCTGTGGGCCCACTAGCTTACTAGAAAGAAATATACATATATTTAAAATCAATATAACTTTACTTGGTGAAGATAAATGTATTTAAGAAGATGTGGGTAAGGCTATGAAATTAATGTTATTCATACTAGGTTGGAATAGAAATGCCTTCAACCTTTTAGCAAAAGCAAGAGCAAATTATAGCAAAAATTTCATTTCAGAAGTCATCTTCATCTAGAATAGGCTGGGCCCCGAGGTCAAGTCATCAATTTGGTATTCTATTTCCATAATGCGATTCTGCAGTGTGCGTGCATTATGATGGAAGTCACATTTGCTTCCATATTAGTTTTATAAATGACTATGTTAATACTCCTTTACAAACAAAGCCGTCTGTGGTTCATATCAGCAGAAGTTTCTTCTGCAAGAAAATACTTGATTTAAGCTGCCACTGGGTTGAACTCTTTGCTCTTCCAGTTTTGTTGAGCACTGGGCTGACAGCCCACCTATAAGTGGCCCTGGTCCAGCTTTAGCTTTGATTTTCAACAGGGCTGTCCAGACTGGCCATGGTTATCCCGAGCCACCAGAAGGGTACACAAGAAGCCATGAGGTTCAGGGAATTTGGGCAGCAAGGCTTGGTGTGAGCCGAGGCTGCTGGACACGTTGGGGGATGTTCAGAGGGGCAGGTCTGGGGGAACTCCCTGCTCCCTGACCACATTTTCCTTTGGGTTTGTTTGTTTAATGTTTTTTTTCTTTATCTAAAAATAATACAAATTGTATAAAAGGCAGAAGAAATAGCAGGTGGGATTCCCCAGGAAGACTGTGAGAGGGTGATTGGAGGGCGCAGCTAAACTCGGGTGCCCCCAAGACCAGCATCTGGAATTCTGGATGGAGGGACCATGGGAGGGAGCAGCAGGGTGGCAGACCAGGCCTGCGGTGGCCTCAGCCTCAGGCACTTCTGGAGCAAGAGGAGCCTTCACTGCTGACTGGTGGGACAAACAGGTGGCCCTGTGCCCCGCACTGACCAGTCATTGGATGTACATTCTTGAGAGTCAATATCCCTTCAGAGGGCAACTGTCAAGTCCCTCCCAGCAGAAGTGTGAGGCCTGTTTCATCACTTGCTCACCAACGTGGACTTCTGTTACTAAAAGATACTCATTATGTGGGAAAATATGCTTTCTTGTTTTAGTTTTTGTTTCTTATGCTGTGTTTTTTCTTTTATGAATTTTATTGGTAAAAGTTGTTACAAATATTTTATTCTGTATGCCAATTACATTCTTACTTTTTTTAACATATAGAAGATTAAATCTTTATGAAATTAAATTGATGTTTTCCTTTGCTTTACTTTTTACTTAGAAAAATTTCCTTATTCTAAGATCTGATAACTATTAACCTAAATTTTTTCTAGTTTTCTTTTAATCTATTTTGTTGTCTATTTTGTTGTCTCTATTTTGCTGTCAGGGGTAAATGAAGTATTACATACTTCTTGTAATACGTGCCTTATTTCTTGCCTCTGTTTTCTTCCTGTGCAGTTGGTCACACTTTTTGTCAAGGTTGTTCCTACGTGTTTAATGTTTTTTTGTTACTTTTGTGAATGAGATTGTTCTTCCCTATTATATTTTCTAAATGGTAATTTCTGGTACATTTTTTACTTTTGTCTCGGAATTGGCTACTTTACCAGAACTCTTTAGTTTTAATAATTCATTTGATTCTTTGTAATTCGAAAATGTTGCCTATAACGGCTTTTTAAAAATTATTAACTTTATCTTTGATTATTGCTTCCTTTCCATTAATTCTGTTTTGTTTTTACAGTTGTATCTCATTTTCAGTTCTCTCTGTGTGTCATTTCTGTCTCACAATTTCCATCTCTTTGTTCTGCATATTAAGTTTGGCTGCCATGTTATTGATTTGATTTTCCATGGGGACAGTTTTGTTCTTGTGTGTTTCTCATCCAATTTTTTCTTTCCATTATTGCTTCTTGTGAGTCTTGTCTTTCATGTTGAACTTCCTTTTCACCATCCATCTGTCTTGCACTCAGCTCCCTTCACATTAGCCTTTTGTGCTCTTACCTCATTTTTATAGTTTCTATTGCCTTAAAGTTTACTGAGAACACAGATTCATGCTTTTTAGAATTTATGTGGGTTTCCAATAGTATTTTTTAAAAATATGTTCTCTTGTACCTCCTGTGCATGTTTACCTTTTTTATGTTATGGAATCATTGTTTAGGCCTCCTATGTTTTTGTTTTTTGGTGTCTGAATTTGTGTATTTTTTTAATAACTATTTTATTATCCTTGCATGAGGAGAAGTGTGTTCAGACTTGATATTTATCAAGAACGGGATGAGTGAGTTCTCCTCGGTCTGGATAGAGGAGAGAGGCTTCCTCTTGGGTTAGGCTGCACCCGTGCGTGGCCTTGAGTCAAATGTCAGATGTTGGCATATCTATCTTGTGGCCCCGCCGGGTTGGGACGTCCTGCGCCTGCTGCCTAGCTCGCTGACGGAGTGTTGAGGGGTTTATTTCTGGACACTCTGGTTCAAAATGTAGCTGCTTCCATGACATAAACAGGTACAAAAGGCTTCCAATCCAAAATCTTCTCATCACCTTTGTACCACAGATTTCCTCTCCTAAAATTATAGATCCCATGTGAACAAGGAGAATGGGAACAACCCCAGTCAAGGGGCGGGGGCTTGACTCTCTCCTCCCCGGGAAGCTCTGCCTCAGCTATTCCTCTGTGCTCTGGTCACTGGACATTCCTCCCCTGGGCCAGCCGGCCATCTGCGCACTTTCTAGTTCCTAGTCTTGCCGTCCCTTTTAGTTACCACACGAGGCAGGATGAGTCAAGCTAATGCTTATGCGTTAACTTAAGCTAAAAGTCTGTGTGGAACTTTTCCAGGTGGCATCTGTTATCTGACATTTGCCACTACAGAAACCCCACTTCATCTACCTGGTAATAATTGTATAGTAATTATTAGCCCAGGGAGTGACACTGGCAGAGCTAAGAAATTTTTTTCAAGAAGGTTTGGGATAAAATAAGAGCTATAAATAGTTTCTTAGAAAAATCAAGATCTGTTTATTTAAAGTCAGAAGCTGCTACAACAGTTAAAGGGACCATGGTCTGTCTCAGCAAGAGATTGTGATGGTCCTATTCAGCTTGTCTCTGAATATTGGGGGAAGTCATCGCAAGAGCTGACCTCTTCAATCAGTACACACTGTAAAAACTTGTCCTGTTAAAATGATGGAATTATAGGACAAATTTTATGTGACTTAGATAAGGAACAATCTTGATTTTGTAACCTCATCAATGAGGTTTATGTTATAATGCTGATCAATGACTTCTGATATTTGCCAAATCTTGTTCACTCCTTAGCTCAATGTAGTAAGTTACTGCTCTGGGAAACTTAGAGAAGTGAAAGTCACACTTAGGCATTCAGCATCTAACAACAGGAAGATAGCCCTGGGCAAGGTGGAATCAGATGACACCGTTCCCAAATGCTGTTTGCCCGTAGTTGAAATTTGTAAGTGTGCTGGAGAAATTGTTCATATAATTGAGCCTTTTGAAAATGAATTCATGCTGTAGAGAGCTGCATTTCACAGGGAATGTTGAGCAGCCAGAGGGCCTCCTGAGTGAGAGGGACCAAGCTCTTGCTCTTCCCCTTCCGGTACCACGTAAGTGTCCACAAGGTTGTTTCCCACTATCTGGGAAAAACCATAATTGAGCTTATCTCATACTTCTTGGTGCTGTTTCCACAGGATGGAGAGCTCAAGCTCATTCACAGACTAATTTCTCTCATTCCAGCAATGTTGTGCTTCTGGCAGCATAAACACCCACCAGAAATCAGTAAAGGGGTTGCTTTATTTTTTCTTTTCCTTGGGATGTTTTCAGTTATTTTCAAGGTTTACTTCCACTTGCAATACCCCTTGAAACAGAACTCAGTTAAATGGCAGCAGCTTTTGGATCTCTGGTGACCAGAGGCAAAGACAAAAATCCAGGAACAAGAACCCTGGCTTAAATAGCAATCAGTTTTAAAAGAAAAGTGTCCTTGAGATGAGTCCTACCAAATATGACAGAAGAATCAGCCCATGATGACGTTGCCTCCTGTCCTTCAAACAGTGTGTGTGTCGGTCAGTGGAGATGCCATTATGCCATTGTGTGAGGGGAAACAAGAGGTGTGGGTGCTTGTTCAAGAGTTGCTATGGTAATTCCTCATTATCGCCAAGTAACAGAGAGAATCTTATATGGGGTATTGACAGATTATGTGTCTCCTGCTGCTTCTTCCAATAATGATTGCGTGTGTGCGCGTGTGCAGGAGCACACGTGCACCCACACATGCTGCATTCATTAAAGAAATGATCCCACTCCATGCCACTTGTAATGGGTTTTCAGCTGCATGTGAACACGCTGCCAGAGATAAGCCGTTTGCTGTGGGAGTGCAGGTTTCTCTGCTTTCCAGCTGATTGATCAGTCTCTGAATATCAGGGAGTAGACGTAACATGATTTCTTTTGTAGCAAGGAAGGGACGGGAGATGAAGGGAAGAAAGAAAGGACAGACCACACCCTGTTGGTTGTAATGAGCTTAAAAAGTTGAAGTTTTCAGAAGTGCCAATTACATCTGCTTACAGCTCGCGGACCTTCTGGAGCTCTGAAAAATTCCCAGGGACTGTCCTAACATAAGTGGAGACCTCGTTCTGAGTGTGCTTCTTGTGAGGCTCTTCCAAGGGTGGTTTCCACCTGCATACTTTGTAGTCCTAACTTTCGGGAAACACTTTGGAATCTGGGATTTTGCAGATCATGTCTGAGGAATGAAGGGTGCTTATTGGAACAAATCCCCCGAATTGATCATTGCTTTAGGACGTTCACTGTGTGTGCAGGGAAACACTGCCTTGACGAATCCTAGTCATCTGCTTCAGTTGTGACTGTTGCTCTTTCCTTGGTAGAAGCTGAGTCTGTGACTCTCCAGGTAGCAGCTCTTGACAGGGGTGTATATTTCAAGATAAACGTGCGAGATGGTCTGTGTGGAGGGCAGAGACAGGCAGCTTAGAGCAGACTCCACACACACATCGAGGGCCTGGACGTGCTCCCCTGCAAGAGCAAAGCTTGAGTGGGTGGATGTGAGCAGTTATGCACAGCGAGCCTTGTGCACAGTCTTTCAGTGTGGAGTTTGATGTTTAATTGAACATCCACCCAACTTTAATGTGAACTTCTTTATTAAACTTACATGTGAATCTCTGCCTCTTTACTTTTATTCTCAGATCTTGGGCAATATTTAAAAAATTCATTTACCGTTATAAACCAGAAAAAGAGACATTCTCACTCAGACTTAACTAAATATAAAGTTAAGGTGGAAGCTCTGAAAAAACCCTCATACTCGGTGGGTAGATTTATGATCGTTTGGAATGGTTAAGAAAGCAGGTCTTTGTTGGCTGTCATTAATTGATTTACCTCCCCAAATCCCATTGACTAGAACGTCATTAACTAGGTTAACTTTCAGCTTTTGAAGTGCTTCAAGAGAAGGATGAAATACTCAGTGTCTGACAGAAAGGTTCGTTCTGGTGAGGCAGGAGCATGTGTGTGTGTGTTTCTGTGTGGGGAGAGTTGTTGCAAATCCGTAGTCCTCCCTCTGGTCCCATCAGAGTCTGCTGCGGTCCAACGCAGATGCCGTCTTGGTGGCAGCATCCTCTGTCCTCTCCCTGACCACTTAGGAGGCATCTGTGGAGACCAAGCCCATTGTCTCCTTTGCTGCCTGTGAGCTTCCCACAAGCCCCTACCTGAAGACCTCTCTCCCCTCTTCTCCCCACCCCCAGGTAGACAGTCACTAGTTTGACCCCACTGTGAAGGCAAGCTCCACGTACACTTTTATGCACATAAGTGGTATTTCTTTAGGACATATTCCTGGAAGTGAAGCTGTTGGGTCATGGGGCCTGAATATTTTATTTATTTATCTATTTGCCAGGAAATATTCTAATTTAACAAGCAGCATGAAAAATAACCAGAGCCTGCTCTCAGTTGTAACTACCCACTTTGTCTCAGGGCAGGTGACAAAAGGAACATCTGCTTTCCTCCTTACAGAAATCTTCACCAGAGGAGAAAAAGAGAAATTCCTCTTTCGTCCACAAAATACTCTAAAAGCCTAAAGAGCATAACCAGATGTAGTAATTTAGGAGCATTTTTCTTCCTACAGGCATCTCACTTATGAATCCTAACACCTAAAAGGTTTTATTTCTATTTTTCTTCAATTAACTGTTTTTGGCTGGTCACCTAGCCTCTTTCTGGTCCCTTCTTCTAAGTAATATGCACCCATCTCCAGAGTATGGGGTGAACTGAACTGTGCTTCCCAGCCCAGTGTGCTGTTACCATCAGTCTGTGCAAGGCCCTGCTCTCAGTTTATTTTATTTTACTGTTTTTCCCCTTTATCTCCAATCCTCCTTCTCTCTACTCCTACATAAGCAAACACTTAATGGTCAGGCATCTGTCTTTGGATATAGCTTGTTTATTTGAAAAATATCAAGTGTTGTTTTGTGTATATATAGTTTTTAAATTTTCATAAATGGTAATGTGCTATGCATAGCCTTATTTTCTTATTTTACTAAATTCTCTTTTCAAACTATGTCCATGACTCATATGGCCCTTTATTTCATATAAAACTGTTGCATTGTATTCCAAAGAATGCATCTGCTACATCAAACAATGCTTCTGTATCCAAAGTTGGCCTCTAGGTGAATTAAAGCTTAAATATCAGGGTAGCTAACAGGGAAAAGTGCCAGAGAGGAACCCTTTGGCCCTGGATCCTAAAAGCATAAAGTATAAGGTAAAAAAAAAGTGATTTCGCCAACTCAAAATTGAGGTTTACATCAACGTGAAGTCTTAAGTCACAATAGTAAAAAGCCAAATAACTAATCAGTGTATAAAGAGATGCTCGACTTCATTAGTAACCAGAGAAATGCAAATTAAAATGAAATATCACTTTACATCCATTGGTTTGGGAAATGAGGAAATCTAAACACATGAAATGTAGGCAGGGACATGGAGAAGCAGGAGAGTCATCCACTGTTGGGGGGTGTGGACTGCAGTGGGGAAGCAGGAGAGTTCATCCACTATTGTGGGGTGTAGACTACAGTGGGGAAGAAAAAACCCATGGTGTCCACACTATCACACTTATGTCCATGTCCTCATCCTGAGTGTGGGTAGATACAATGTCTGTGTCCTCATCCTGGGTGTGGGTGGACTTTGGTGTCCATGCCATTCTGGGTGTGGGTGAACACTTGGTGTCCACGGTGTGGATGGACACATTGTCCGTGTTATCCTGGGTGTGGATGGACACACTGTGTCCAGTCCTCCTGGGTAGGGGTGGACACTCCGTGTCCACATTGTCCTGGGTGTGGGTGGACACTTGGTGTCCATGTTGTGTTCTGGATGTGAGTGGACACAGTCTATGTGTCCCCCATCAGAGGGATGCTCTGCTGAGGATCATGTTGGTGAGAACCCACCTGAATGGGGTTGCCCTTGGACGCTCTAATTCTAAATGTCTCCCAGGTCCTGCGTTCCAAGAGGACATATCCATCTATTAGTGAGGTTACTTTATATTAAAAACTGTCAGAGGAAGGAAAGCAATTTCATCAGGCTCTTCGGGCAATGAGAGCTGGTTGCACATCAGGCACTTTCCTCTGGCATCTGGGCTCTTGCACAGGCTGCCATTCTTAATCATACTTTAATTTTCAAATAAATTGTGTTCATTATCCTTTCATTTACAATACCATGTGTGCATCACTGCTCATTAATGTCTGTCAGCACTTTGCTGAGGTTGGTTTTTAAATAGCCACGGCTGCAGTGCAGTAATTAAGGACGATCTATGTCGGTTTATAGCAATTATTATTTTTTTCAGTCTTTGAGAAAACAACTCAGAGAGTTGCTGAAATTGGTCCTTTTGATGCAAACACTTCAAGGCCATGTAAGGACTGTGACTGTCCTTGATTTTCATCTGGAGAAGGCCTCCATGGTTCCAACTGGCCCCTTCGACAGAAGGTTCTTCTGAGGTCTGACTGGGGCTGAAAGGCGGTCTCTTGAGTACTGCCAGCCTCGCCAAAGATCCCTTTGCCAACACGAAACCAAATTAAGTTGTTTTTGTAAACCCACTATTTAAAAAACTCATCAACCCCCCGCACCCAAGAGCTGATCTTATCCAAATTGGAAATCAAGGTATTTTCAAAGTTGAGTGATGAGCTCTTCCACTGGATTTGCTTGTTTCTAATGAAATTTTTGGGTATCAACAATGTATTTCAACCTATACATAGACCTTGTTGGACTGTCTGACTCTGGAACACAGGCTCATGAATGACAGCTGTGCGGAGATAGCCTCCCATTGCCTCTTCTTTATAGTTGGGGCAGCTGCTCTAACACCTTTATTTCATACTTATCTTAAATTTTATAGCCCACTGAGTTTATAAGTCTGTCTTCCCATCACACTCCTTAAAGTGGGGAGCATATCTCTTCTATTCTGTTTCTCATTCATTTGCTAAATTTTTTCTTGCTTAAAAATAATTGTAAAATATACATAACATAAGATGTACCATCTTAACCATACTTAAGTGTACAGTTCAGTGGCATTAAGTAGATTCACATTGTTGTGCAACCGTCACCACCATCCATCTCCAGAACTCTTCGTCTTCCCAAACGAAATCTCCATCTCCCTTAAGCACTCACTCCCCATCCCCCTCCCCCAGCTCCCGGCACCCACCGCTCACCATCCTACTTTCTGCCTCTGAATTTGACTCCTCTAGGGACTTCATGTAAGTGGAATCATGCAGTATCTGTCACTTTGTGACTGGCTTATTTCACTCAGCATGATGTCCTTGAGTTTCATCCATGTTGCGTGTGTTAGAATTTCCTTTTTAAAGTTGAATAATATTGCACTGTATGAATATACCACACTTTGCTTATCCATTCATCTGTTGACAGACACTTGGGTTGCTTCCTGGCTGCTGTGAATAACACCACTATGCACATGAGTATGCAGATATCTCTTCGAGTCCCCGCTTTTGATTTTGGTAAATTCTTATTAAACATTTCCATGGGGTGAGCATTGTGGCAAGTGGGAACCGACTCTTCCCTATTAGAAGGAGACAGATGGGCAAAGGGATGATTCCAGAATGCAGGGCTCACTGTGCACTGGAAGGGTCAGAGGGGACAGGAGAGTGAGTCTTAGGAGAGGGATGATGAATCAAGCCCCCAGGATGTAGGGAGCATCCAAGGGCCGGTGGGGAGGGGTTGAGGTAAACAAGAGTAGGGGCCTTCCATGCATCCTTTCCCTACTCCCTGTACAGTGGGCTCATAGAATGTGGAGGAAACAGAGGCAAGTGACAGTGGACCTCTGAGACGCCTGAACTTTCAATGTAAGGGAAGCCCTACTGCGTCTCCTGGACTTGGTGGGGCTGTTTTCTGGGTGCTGACAGGACGCTAGGTATTTCCAGGTCGTCTAGAGGCCATTCTCCAAGCACGTGTGGCCGGCTGCTTCCACTGAGAGGCCTGCAAGGCCATGCTGGGTCTGCAGGGACAGGGACGGCCCATGCCCCTTGCCATCTGCAGAGGGCCTGATTCCCCGTGGGCCAGAGGGGGCACCCTGAGGTGAGGCTCTGGCCTTGGGGGGTGGTCTCACCGGGACTTTCTGAGGCAGGCTGGTAGCAGCATAACCCTTGTCTAGAAAGTGACACCTTTTCCTCCCTTCTGCCCAATCTTGTCTCGGCATTTCTTTTCCCACTAGCTGGGAGAATAGAGCTGAGAATGAGGCGGGGAGAGGGTCTTGGGTCTCCTTCATTGACAGGTGGTTGGGGGCGTCCTTCTGAGGTTCATGCCAGGAGCAAGCCCTGTGGGTGTCCCAGCATCAGGGCTGTGGTTGTGCCCAACCTGCTGGGGGCTCAGCTGTGTCCACCTCAGGCTGAAGGGCTCAGCTGTGTCTACCCCAGGCTGGAGGGCTCATACTTGGGTAACTCAGAAGGTGGAACCTTCTATTCTAAGGAGCCACCTTAGGTCGGTGAGAGTGGAGAGGAGGGAGAGAGAGACAGAGAGAGAGAAGAAAGGAGAGGAGAGGAATCCCTACAATAAACCTGGTTATGAACAAGTCCTCCCTCTCTCTCTCCATCCTTCCTCCCTCCCTCCCTCCCTCCATTCTCCCTCCCTCTCATGTTCCAACATCCCTCCCTCTGTCTCCCTCTCTCTTTCCATTCTCCCTCCCTCTCCCTCTCCATACTCTTCCCTCCTCCATCCTCTCTTCCTCTCTCTCCCTCCCTCTTTGGAAGGTGGGCCAGACATTCTTCAACTGGTGGAATAAGAATGGGTGTAGAGGCAAGTGATGGGTGGCTGTTTTTGAGTAACTGTCACCATCCAGATAAGATGAGGGCTAACAGATTCCCTTTTCCCTCATCCCACACAATGTGCCATTTTCGTTCAGTGCTGCTTACAGCCGTCAGTGCCAGCCCTTTCTATTCTCCTCTGAACAGTCAATAGACCGTGCTGGGCTGATAAGAGGAGCGGCCTCGGTTACTTGGCAACGGACTGGAGCAGAGGGCTGCTGATGAGGAGATTAGCTGCCACAGATAAACCGCCTTTTTCCTTCCCTACTGCTTATCTTTGGTCCCATGACAGATTGCACCAAACCTGAGGGTCCATGGAGATTCAGGTGGGATCTGAGCTCCGGGCAAATGAAGTTTGCTGTGTACCCTGGAACTGGCTGTGGGCGGGTCCCCTGAACTCCTGGCCTGGCTTCCCGGGAGTACTGGAGAGGCTGGGACCTGGAGGTCAGGGCTGGCCAAACCTCTCTCTGACCAGGAGCGAGGATCCGGCTTGCTAATCGGTGACAAGGCTCCTCCTGTCACCTCTCTGAAAAGAAGGGAAAACACCACTGAAATTGTGGAAGCGATGCTGATATGTCAATCCCCTCTAGATCAAGGGCAAAAGACCAGAATGTGGCCCCAAAGGTGAGGTCAGAAGTCAGAACACCTGCAAGCTTGCAGTGGAGGCATGCAAATTGGGCACCCACTAGGGGTTTGGTTTTTGCTTTTTCCATCTTTTAATTGAGTCTTTCTCCCAATAAACTCCTTCAGGGTAGATGAAATCTCTCAGGGCCTGCTGTGGTTGGAGGCACCTTCCTGGAAACAAGCCCTGTGTCTACTTCTCTCTCCTCTCCCCTGAACTGGGGGTTGTTTGTAGGGGATGCTTGAGTTTTAGATTTGGAAGAGATGTTCAGATCATTTGGTTCCACTCCATTATTTTCAGAAACAAACAAGCAAAAACAAACACCAAACCCCTGAAGACCAGAGAGGCTCAGCAGTGGATGAGTCACACAGTGGCTGATGGCAGAGCCAGGCTCCTCCAGGCCAGGCTCCCCAAGCTGCCTTCTGCCTCCCAGCAGCAGTTTTGATGATGACCACAATGAGTTTTGGTTGGTCTATGTAAACATTCTCTCCCTGGGCAATTCTGTCTAATTTCCCCATAGAAAATGCAAAGAAGAATTTGGTTATTAGAAATTGTACTTTCACTTTGTTTTGTTATCAGTTGTCCATTTGTCAGGCTCCTTAAATATGAAGTGAGCTCCTTGCAGACGTGAGCTTGTCTCTTTGTCTTTGTCTTTTCTTCTGTGCTCGGCGCTCAGCACTGTTGCTGGATGAGGGTGCACATTTGGGGTCAGTCTGTCTATCATCTACTCAGAAGGTGTGTCTTGGGCATCTGCTGTGTGCCAGTCCTGCGTTTGGCACTAGAATACTGGTAGTGTTTTGGTTGGGAGTTTTACTATTATTATTTTTAATTATGTTTGACTTTCCTGTTCCAAAAAAGTTAAGGAAGCAACAAAGAGCTATAGCATAAGCCTGATAAATTTGAAGTTGAAATGTGAAATCCTAGCCAGGGAAGGGAGAAAGAAGCAAATGTGCTGCCCAGAATGGTCAACGAAGCTACTGGGATTAAGTCTTAAATTTGCCTTGAGCTTCCTGGCATGCAGGAGAAAAGAGGAAAAAGAATAAGTTGAGTGAAGTTTTATAAATAATAAACAAATTCTCATACTAGGTTAGACAAAGGGAAATGATTGACTTGTTGGTTATGTTAGAATCCAGGGAGAGTTTTATCAACAGTGAGACCATTGTATTGTCCTTATGCTAAAAAATTATGATCTTTTATGTTAGATGTCTTGTATCCCAACAGTGAAGATTTAATAATTTATTTAAATGCTGCAGACAGCCAATAAGTCATTTGCATAGTTTTATATGTGTGTGAAAGAGTGTGAAAAAATTGTCCATTTTTAAAAAAGATTGGGCTTGGGGCTCAATAGTGTGCCCCGGCCTGAGAATGAAAACCCTGGGGGACAGTCACGACTGGGTCCTGGCAGCTGGGCAGGCTCCTGGAGTTGGCCTCCTGTCCTGCAGGCAGCAGGCCTCCGGAAGCCTTGGGCAAGCACAGCCTTTCTGAATCTCAGACTTGCTCGCGAGCTGAGTCCTTCCTCCACCTTCTCCAGTGGCCACAACTCAGCACTGTCTGTTCTGCTGTGCATTCTCTGGATCCGCCTTTCGTGCCGGCCGCCTGTGAGGACCAGTGATCCTGTTCACGTCCAGATGGCAGACACTGGACTTTGGATGCTGCTGGAGTAGTTCAGCAGAACCTGGCACTTGGAGGACTTGCTTTTGGTTCATAAAAGCCTCTGCACCTACAGGTTTCTCCACCCTCCCGCCAAGCACCCTCTTGGGCCCGGACTGCCTGTGGGCCATAGCTAGCAGCCAGCCCGTGCATGTCTGCAGCTGTGAGAGTTGCATGTGTTCGTCTCTTTGGATGAAGTGCACAGATCAGCACAGTGCAGGCAGTAGCTAGTGCCAGCGGGGCATGGCTGGGGATGCCTCTCTCAGAGTGAGATGAAGGTGGTGATGCTTGCAGCTCAGAGAAACTGGAGTGCAGACAATCACAGGTATTTTCAGGCAAACCCAGAGCTTTTGAACTAGAAAGGATCTTAGAAGATATCTAATTTAATTGTTGCTTTAGGAAACTGAGGCAAGGAGTGGAATAATTTGCCCAAGTTTGTACAGCAGGCTGGGGGCAGAACTGGGACTAGACCTGGTCTCCTTGGGCCCTGTTTGGTGCTCCTGTTGTGTTCTCATTGCTGTTCAGTGGAGCTCACAGGGCAAGGGATGGCTTCAGGCAGGGGGCACACACAGTCTCTCAGGCGTGAAGTGAGTGCTGAGCTGTAGTTTCAACAACATTCTTAGCAAAGTGAGTAGTGTCCAGCCACTACCTTATAGGGCTGTTTGCACAGCCCAAAGCAATGTGTCATCTTTCGACTCTGACCTTCAATTTTATTCCATTGTTTTCTATTAAAGGAAAGCCATGGAGGCTAGAATATCATACCAGGGCTGACAGTGAGGATGGCGGCTGCAGGCAGTGTCTTGTGTGAGGGGGGACTGGCTCCACCACAGGCAAGGACAGGGACGACCCCGACAGGTCGCCCATCCCTCGAGACTCAGTTTTCTCGTTTGTAAGACGAAAGGGCCTGAATAGAATACACACTACCATTCTCTTCAGCTCTCAGTAAAGACCCCGATTATTCCAGAAGTCACATGGTGTGACCTGTTGGCCTGTTGAGTGAGCGCCTGGCAGGTGGCTGGGCTGGGATCCGTCCTTTCTGGAACAGAGCAGAAGGACAGGCAGAGCCACTGCCCAAGATGAGAAAAGCAGTTCAGCAAGGTTAATGTCTCCATTTGAAAATCTATTACTGCTCCCACCTAAAACATTTAGATTCCAGTGATTGAACGCCATGGTTGATAATACTAAGGGGAGTTTTCTTTGCAGGAAGGGCTAAGCGCTCTGAGGCTCAGGTGTGATTCATTTTTGCAATCAATACTGTGCTCAGGATTACCAGCACCAGCCTGCCCCCGCCTCCCCCCCTGGAGAGCTCTGAGGCCCAGAAATTCTGTCCAGCACTCCAAACGCTACAGCTGCCAGGTCTGGTCTTCATGGGTCAGAAGTCAATAAGAAGTTTAAATGCAGCCGTGAATGAGCAGTAGTGTTGCACAGACCTGATCTCAATTCGGTTTTCAATACTTATCAGAAGGAAGTGAAGGAGCCATGCTAATGGCTATCCAGACGTTTCTGGAAAAGCCCACCAATGGTGGCAGTGGGAGAAGCACTCGTGGACACTTGCCCCAGGCAGCCAGCTGCGGTAGGAAGCGAGTGCCCCTCTCTTCTCGACGCTGGACGTTCCGCTGCCTGCGTTTCAGCCACTGCAAGTGAAAGTTATCAGGTCATGCAGCGGACCCTTCCACGGTGGGGGCAGTGGCCATGCACGCCAAGGCCTTTCCTGAGGAGGGGCTGTGCAGGGGCTGGCATCTGCCTGAGAGTGAGTCCTGCAGGGGCAGCTACAGTGGGGGACTGACCGGGCGGTGTGAGCCTTCTTGGCCTGCAGTGCCCCCTCTGCGGTGCCCACCCCCGATGCTGGCTCTGCCCTTGGCTGTAAGGGCTGCCCTCTCCCTCCCAGTCAGTGTGCTCCCGAGAGCCATCTCCCCACAAAAGTGTGATGCTGACAAGTTCCCCAAAAGTGCAGTCTTTTCTTTTTTTTTAATGGGATCCATGTGGGTCTGAAAGCTGGTTCCAGTGTGATCTGATTATTTTCTGAAGGGATTTCCAGAACCAGGTTACACAGTTCACCCCTCAGGGACCATGGGAGAAGGTATACTCACATGCATCTCTTGTCTCAAGGGCCCTGCTGGGAGGAGGGGCCAGGCAGCCAGCCACCAAGTGACTCTGGAAGAAGGGTCTCTGTCTGGCCTCTGGCCTTTCCTTTCTCTAGGCCTCCTGACTCTCTGCAGACCAGTGCAACCCTCCGGACTGAACACACTCTTTGGGGAGGCACAGAACACACTGATCCGCTTCACTGAGCATCTCTGTTGATGGAAGGGCCGTGCTTTGTCCCCATGACCTGTCTGAAGGGATGAGCATGGGAACTGATAAAACACAGCCTAGCAGAGGGCTGGGGTCCGAGCTGCCCATATAAGCCTCTGTTTGGGGGATGGTATCTTCTGTCAGCTTGTGGGGTCCCACCTCACTCAGCATGATCCGCTGACTGATGAAAGACACTTGTAAACAGAGAGGGGGACGATTTCCAGGAGACAGTGGCACTTGGCAGGCGTCTGATTTCTTGCCAGATGAATCTCAGGTTTCTCTGTGTTCCATTTTCTCAAAAGCAGTTACGGATGCTGCTCGTGTCCGTCCCATACATCCCAAATCATGTGTCTTCAGCTTGTTGTTTATTAAAGTTGAGCTAAAAGGGAAATATCAGCTCTAGCAGTCCAGCCTCTCCTCTTTCTGGGCTGGTCATATCTGAGGCCTCTTTGATTTTTACTGTTTCTTATTCTAGAACTAGAAGAGTCTGGTTTTCCATGTCTGTATGCAGTTCCAAATTCCTGTGTGGCATTTCAACCAATACCCCAAAGAGTTTCTTGTATTAAATTCCAAGTAGTGTGTTAGCATTCAAAACCCAGATGCAAAGTGTTGCGAGCAGTTGTTTAACAGTAACACATGTAGCTGTTCTGATGGAGGAGATGCGTCCTGTGAGGCACAGACCTGACGCGGTCCTGCTTTCATGGTCACGGCAGCCGGCTCTCCCCACTGAACCAGGAATCCTGCAGATACGTCAGCCCAGTTGCATCTTCTCCAGAGCTTTGGACTTAGTCAGTCCTGTGCCTCCTAGGAGCCGGCCCCTCCCCAGGCTGCAGGCTGCTTCTGCACAGGTGTGGAGGAGCAGCCACAGGTCGCTTGTGAGCACAAGCCTTACTTTCCAGGCTGTGGGAGGGTCCTCTCAGCTGCCCACAGCTGGGCAGCGATAGTATAGAGCCGCAGGCCCACCTCCTCCAGAAAGTCCTCCCTGATCAGCCCCAACTTTCTCTGTGAACCAGGCCTGTCCCTGGGCCTTTGCTCTCAGGCACTTAGGTCCTGGCGAAGTCTTGATGCTCCTGAGTGTCTCCCATCAGCGGGGAAAAGAGCAATTTTCCCCAGAATGCTGACTACTGGGCCATGCTTGTGGACAATGTGGATGCCACGTGTGTGCTCACCAGTCTGAACTGAACTAAATTCAACTCATTCTAAGGACTGGGAATGCACGTATGCCCCCAGGGAAAACCTGTCACCCAAGCATGATTGTCATTGTGACAATAGCAGCAACATCTGACCTCAGGAGCTTGAGCAGCTCCTCTGCCACTCCCGCTGGGGCTGGCCTCTCCCACCCATGAGAACTTTTGACTTCTGTTATCCATATCCCTCATTGCTCTTTAAGAGTGTACCACTTTGTTATATTCTTTTTTTTATTTTGAATTTCTTCTTTTTCAATTTTTTAATTGTGGTAAAATACACATAACTAAAATGTGCCATTTTAATCACTTTTTAAGTGTACAGTTCAGTGGCATTAAGTACATTCACATTGTCGTGCAACCATCACCACCATCCATCTCCAGAACTCTTCATCTCCCCAAATGGAAACTCTGTCCCCATTAAACACTAACTCTGCATCCCCCTCCCCAGCCCCTGGCACCCACCATCCTACTTTCTGTCTCTGAATTTGACTCCTAGGTCCCTCATATAAGTGGAATCATACAGTATTTGTCCTTTTGTGTCTGGCTTATTTCACTCAGCATCATGTCTTCAAGGTTCATCCATGTTGTAGCATGTGTCAGAATTTCCTTCCTTTTTAAAGTTGAATCATATTCCATTGTATGGATGGACCACATCTTGCTTATCAGTTCATCTGTTGATGGACACTTGGGTTGCCTCCACCTCTTGGCTATTGTGAATGATGCTGCTGTAAACATGGGTGTGCATGTATCTCTTTGAGTCCTTGCTTTCAGTTCTTCTGTTTGTATACTCAGAGTGAAATTGTAGGATCATGTGGTAATTGTGTGTTTAGCTTTTTGAGGAACCCCATACTGTCTTCCATGGTGGCTGCACCATTTTACATTCCCACCAGCAGTGCACCGGGGACTTGCTTTTTAAATTGTTCGCTTTTTAAAGACAAATCATATTTGTCTGATACTTTACCTAGATTGTTATTTTCTAAAGATCCAAGAGTCTGTACACTTCTTGGTTCTCTCCAGACACTTGGGCGTCTGTGATACACAGTGACTGTTGGTTCTTTGCCTTTGGTTTGATTTCACTGGGAAATATGAAGGTTGCTGGGCTGTGGAGAATGTTCCCAGCCCTCATTGAGTTCTCAGCCTCAAGGTGCGCTGGGACAGTGCGTGAGCTGGCCCCCATGTCTGCACACACAGGCCTGGTCTGAGCACTGAAGGCACGGTCTGTGGATCGCTGTTTTAATCAGGGTGAGCACACAGCTCCCACAGATTACCCCGAGTCTCGGTGGCTTGTTGCGGTGGACCCTGCTCCTTGCTCCTGCCAATCCAAAGGAGTTATTCCTGGTGGGGGTGCTGCCTCCTGTGCACATGGCCTCCAGGTTGCCGGGAAGAGCTCTGGGAGGCATGTGGGCTCTCATCCCCACGGCCATGTGCAGAGGTGGGGAATGACCTCCGGAAGGGCTGTGAGTGACTTGTCTGCAATGCAGAATCCACTCAAAAAATTGGTTGCTGCTATCCACTAGCTAAAAAGAGCCACACACTGGCCCATCCTCCTCTTTTCATCTCTCCTCAAGCCCCCAGTGGTTTATTTTTCCTGTGTCTGGGCTCGGGCGATCACAGTGATGAAGGTTCTTGAACTACACGATATCTGGAATGTTGGTTCTGCTTCCCCACACCCTGGTCATGTGCTAGTTATCACAGCTGGTTTTCCACCTCGCAAGAGAGGTGATGTGATAATAATAAAGAGTGTGGACTCTGGAGCCAGCCTGCCACTTACTGTGTGACTTGCAGCGAGTTGTTCAACCTCTCTGGGCCCTAGTGTTCCAGGAGTGAAGAGGCCCATTATGGTTTATACCACTGAGGGTTGTGGTAGGATTATCCAAGTCAAGTGTGTCAGAATGGAGCCTGGCACATCATAGTCCTAGGTACATGTTAACTCTTATTTGGGGAGCTGACATACATGAGACCCGAGGGATTTTGTTAACTGGTTTCAGAACAAGATGTTCCATCACTGCAGCATGACTATGATGGCCATGTTTGCTACGTCAGGAACTGGGACATGCGTTCTGAAGGGAGAGCTGGTGTTCAGGGTGACGATGGCCAGAGGGCTGTTCTGGAAGGCGCCAGGCAGGACTTCGGGCATCACAGATGCACACTGTTGGCTTTGAGGCTTCGGGCAAGCTCCGGAGCCTCTCTGCGCCTCTGTTCCCAGGTGGTGTGAGAGGGGATGATGGTGCTCATGGGAAACAGCTGCCAGGAGTGTGCTGAAGTTTCGATGAGCGGTTGCAAGTAAAGTGCTTAGGAAAGTGCCTGTGACATAAGTGCTCAGGGAACAGCGATGTGTGTAGCTTTTCCTCACAGGGCTGTCCCTGACCCCTGGTAGGAGCACCACCTCACACGGCAGTGCCCAACACCCACTGCTCAGCCAGCCGCTCTGCCTGGGGCCTGTTACCAAGTTTACCTTCCCAAGACTCAACACGCTTCTTGGGAGACATGGATCCCTGGTACTCACAGAACGGGTGGTGGAGTATCCCCACCTCCTGAGACTGGGGACTGAGGCTGGCTCCAAGCTTCAGGACAGCTGGCACCTCTCTGGGTCCCTGGCTACACTGTGCACACAGGCACCAGACACAGGAGCCTGGAATTGTGTTCCCTGAGAACAGAAACGATTTTGTAGCTTCATTGCAGAAATGTACGTGGAGGATATTTTATCAATTCAAAGAAAAGGTTTTTCCCCTCTCTTCAGAATTCTTTTCAACAGGGTAGTGATTCTAGACTGTATTACTTTTCACTTCTCCAAAGATATCTGGGGAAGATTTTGTTCTTGTAGTGCTGGGGCTCTGATGGTGGGGTCCCACAAGGGGAGGCAGGAAAGAATTAAAGGGTGGTCGGGCCTGAAATAGCAGAACACCGGAGGGGGATGGTCCCCAAGCTGGCCTGCCAAGTGGGTGCCTGCAGATTTTGGGGGGCCCCTCGGCCTGGTATGGACCCTGCAGATGGGGGGGTGGTCCCTCTGCCTGGTTGTGGACCCTGCAGATGGAGGAGGGGGTCACTCAGCCTGGTGTGGACCCTGCAGATGGAGGAGGGGGTCCCTCAGCCTGGTTGTGGACCCTGCATATGGAGGTGGTGGTCCCTTGACCTGGGTGTGGACCCTGCAGATGGGGAATCCCTCGGCCTGGTTGTTGACCCTGCAGGCAGGGGGTTGTAGACTTCTGGCTTCACTTCTCCAGGGATGAGAAGCTTCTGTGTCAGTAAGCCCCAGGCATTTGTGCTGCTGAGGGACTAACATGTCATTGACTGGGTGCTGAGAGTGCAGAGACTGCCTCTGGGTCAGGCCCCCTCCATACGGCCTGTGCACAGGCACATCATTTATGGGGACAACCATCCTGCAGGGCCTGAGGGGCACCTTTAATGTGGTGGGAGGGAGGCATAGGCGTGCATGCTGAGTGCTCTGAGCTGGTTCAGTCCCCCACAGCCCTTCACGGTGAGGTGCATCTTCATCTCCCAGAGGTTGAAGACTGTCCCTGTTTGTTCCATGAGTGTGGAGAAGGTGAGGCTTGCTGTGTCCACTCAGCCCTGTGGAGGGTTTGCCCTGGGACAAGGGCTGGGTCAGGGGTGCATGTGGTGCCCATGTGGGAAATGCTTGCAAAGCCCATGGGACAGACAGCACTTGTGGGGACAATCTGGGAGGGCTCTTGCTGCTCTTCTCAGTGTGAGAGTGTGAGTGCATGTGAGCGAGTGTTATTTGCAAGCATGAGTGTTCACATGTGAGTGTGTCAGCTATAGTGCACAAGTGTGAGTGTGCACACGTGAGTGTGAGCATTGTGTGAGTGTGTAAGCTTGGGTGGGTGTATGCACATGAGATCATGTGACTGTGCGTACTTGTGCATGTGTGGGTGAGTGTGAGTGTGCATGTGTCTTACTTCCCCTGCATCCCTGGGAAACAGCGTGCCATGTCCTCACTCGAGTCCCACTGGAGCATGTGGCCACCACGCTGGGTCCCTGACGTGTCTGGCTGTTCCAGCAACCTTGTCCTGAGCTGGACCAGTGTGGCTGGATCTGTCACTGCTGAGGATCTGATGCTGCGGGTGGCGGCCATGAGGGGTTGCTGTTGCTGTTTCATCTATGCTGGCTACCTGTGTGCCAAGTTTGATGCAGGGAGGGGTGAAGGAGGATCCAGTTTCATAAAATGTAATGTGGAGCGGTTGCTTCCTGGGTGGCAGCTCCTTGTGGGTTGACAGGTGCTTCCATGCGGCAGGTATAACCCATGGGCCAGGAGTGGGGACCTGGCTCCCCCTGAAAGCACTGCTTCTAGGAAGTGCTTTAGACCTTTAGATCAAAGGTGTTCCTTTAGTCCCCTAAGATCAATTGTCTGCTTCACAAGGTGGATGAATGCGTTTGCTGCTCACTATATACAGTGTTTTGAGAACCTGAATGCATATCATGGGCCACTGCTTCTGTGATTATGGAAAGAAGAAGGTCTTGTGAATGCTGCCTGTTCCTACCCTCACAAGGAATTCTGCACATGGCTGACTTTCTGGACATTTCACCCTGCCCCATGATTATTTTAATAGCACCTCTGGTGCACCCTCATTTGCAAAGACTTGATGGTTGTGGCACCTCTTTTGCCTGTCTCTTCTCACTCCAAAATCAAGAATGTTGTTCTTGAGGTTCCAGGGAACCAAGATAATGCATTTATACAAGCATATTATTTACACAAATAAACCATTTATACAGGTTATTGAACGGGTGTGTGCATTGCAATGATTTCTGAATGTGCCCTAAGCTGACTACCCCACTTTGAAAACCTAAATTAGGTTATCACATGGTGTTTATTAATTCTCCAGCCCCATTATCTCTTCTCAGAGAGAGAATGGAGAAATCTAAAAAAGACGTAAAAAGAAACACTAGCAAAGACATTAAAAATAAAAGAAGAAAAGATGATTAAATATCATGGGTACAAAGAAAATGATTACTTCACTGAAATAAATGCCACCAGAGCTTGCACAACTAAAAACGATCAGTAAGTTGACATGAGCTGTCTGGTAGCCCTGGTAAAGAGGGCAACTGGAAGGCAGAAGGTGGTTGGTCCTGGCCCTGGGGTCTGGGGGATTCCTCCCATGGATCTTTGCGGTAGAGATGATGGTGATACTGTGAGTGACGTTTCTCAGCAGGCACACAATCATGCTCCACAGGCTTTTTTCTTAGAATGTCCTTTAAGGCAAATCTGAGGCATATCACCTAAGAGAAACTTAGCAACAAACGACTCTCTCAAGGGGAGAGCAAAACCAACTTGTTCAAGCCCGTGGCTGCCTGGTGGTCTGACCTGATGGTTCTGGATCGCTCTCCAAGAGGCCCAGCACTTAGCAGTCCATGAAAGCCATGGCATCTTGAGAGTGAAGGCTCAGCGTCTCGGAGCATGAGCTTCCTTCCCCAGAGCAGAGGTCCACTAGGACCGCCTCTCCCATGTGTGATGAGCTGGGATAGAACAAGCACCCTGAAGCTGAGCAGAGTGTGTGTGGGAGAGGTAGAGGAGGCCCAGTGTTTGCTGAGAAAACACGGAGGTGCATCCCTGTGATTTGCAGTCTCCATGAGCCCCTCTCTTTGGTCTCAGTGATCCCTGGCCCTTCATTCCAGCTGCTGGGAGTTGAAGACTTCTAAATCGAACAAATTAGGATCCTAGCTAATGGTGTTATAAGTTTCTGTGGGCATCTCAGTTTTCTTTCAGGCAAATGGAAAAATACCAGTTAATCAGTCACAAATATGTATTTAATCCACAGGGGCTTTAGAGCGTAGTATCAGATGCTGTGGGGAATTTAAGAGGCAGGAGCTGTGATGCTGCCTGCCTTCCAGGAGCTCACAGTGCCCCTGGGAGAGAGAAGAATGTTGGTGCTGAAGGGTTGTGAGGGTGAGGGGCAAGTCTTGCGTTGTGGAGATGTGTGTGTGTGAGTGTGAGTGTATGTACACAGGGGCGTCATGGGAGAGCATGTACATGTGTGAGTGCTTGCACACACGTGTGTGGAGTGGGGTCAGGGGACATGTGCAGTCCCACAGACTAAGGGAGAAGGGGGCACTGTTGGTTCAGCAGTAGGGACATTGTGACAGGCCTGCATCTGTATTTAGAGGACAGTGATGTTTATGAGTGAAAATGACTTTTGCCTGTGGGAACACTGCTCCAAGGAGCACTGGTTAAAACAAATGAACAGACAAGATAAACAAGCTATATTTTCACATTCTTCCAAAAATCCAGCATAAAATTGTGAGTGTTTTCCCTTTGCAGTGGAAGATACTGCCATTCATTCTAGATGACTGTTAATACAAATGTCTCTAAGCAGCTTTTGCTCTTCGAAGCTTCTGGTCTGTGATACTGAGCTGGGAGATGGCTGTCTGTTTTCTCTGGACCTCAAATGTCCCTTCTCTTTCTATCTTTAGAACTGCCCACTCTCTGGTCCCCAGAGGCTGTGGGGATCCAGGCTTCTGCTCTGCAAAATAGAGAGGAGGATTGACATTGTGGACTCTGAATAACAAAAGAATAAGCAAAATGGATTTGCTAAGGCTAACTGAGGCCCAAATTACAAAATGGAGTCTCAGTTGACACCATTCTATAATGAATGTCATTATACATTTATCCAAACTCATAGAATGTACAACAGCAAGAGTGAACTCTAATGTAAACCGTAGACTTGGGGTGATTATGATATGTCCATGTAGGTTCATCACTTGTAACAACTGTCCCATTGGTGGGAGACGTTGATAATGGAGGAAGCTGTGCATGTGTCGGGGAAAGGAGGGTATGGGAAATCTCTTTACTTTCCTGTTAATTTTGCTGTGAACCTAAAACTGCTCTAAAAATAAATAATAAGTAGTCTATTAATTAAAAGTATGCACTGGGAACAGTGTCAATCTCTACCTCATCAGCATGGCCCCACAGTCTAGGGGCAAAGAGAATCAGTAATTTAATTTCAACTTTCAAATAATTAAAACCAAATTATTGGCTAAAACTAATTTTAAAAGCACAAAATATTATGTATTATGATATATACTAAATAGATGTTTAAAAGAAAAGTGTCAAGAAAATCTAATTAACATTTTCCTGGGAATATATTTACAACATTGTAAACCACAAACCTAATTTAGAGAATGATGTCATTGTACTTCAGAAGGGACGTAATTTACTTGGAATGTTCCAAAACAGGCAATGTCTTCAGCCATGTTTCTCGATGAAAACTTGATTGATTCGGGGAGTGTCCTTGGGAGGTAATTCTCAGACACGTTTCTGAAGTGTGGTTACCCAGAGACATTAGGTGGTGGCTGATAAGGACTCCAGCCATGAGCTGGGGAACCAGGCTTCTCCTCCAGCTCAGCCACCATCCCTCTTGTGGCCTTGGTCACGACGCTCCAGCCTCATCTGTAAAGTGTGGGGTCAGACCATCTTAATGCTCCTTCTAGTCCCAGTATGCTATGATTCTACTTACAAGATATTTCCATTTGAAAAGTAAAATGAGAAGAGAGAGTGATATCAGCGACATGGCGCAGTGAGCTCACCTGGGACTCTCTCCCCTCCAAATTACAACCAAAAAGAGCAACCGCTTTCCAACCAAAAAAAACATCCTAATAACAGAAATTGTCAGAGACCCAAAGCAACCAAAAGTCAGAAGGCAGAGAGGCTGGAGCTGCCCTTGGAGGAGGTGGAACAGGGTAAGAGAGAACTTCGCTTCCTCCCCTAGAGACTGGGATCACTGCCGTGGGTGAGGGAAGGAGCGGGAGAGGGGCTGCACATCTGGGGATCATCCAGGACTCCCACCGTCCATACAGTGGAAACCCTCTAACAGGGGAAGGCTTTCGCATGGGGGAACCTCAGCAAGCCAGGGCCCCGGGAAAACAGAGAGCGAGAGCTGAACAGAATCCAGGTCTGATGCGAGAGAAAGTGCCCCTCCTCCCTCAACCCGTGCCGCATGCCACCATCACAGCTGAAGGCAGAGGACTCAGAGTGTGTGGCTCTTGACCCCCATCTAGTGGCGACAGGCTGTAACTGCAACCGAATAATAGCATCATGCACAAGAACTGCTCCTCTAACATCCAGCAATTTATAAAAGCTCCAGACCAGAAGGAAAACAATAAAAACACAGAATTCTGTCCTGAGGACTTGGAAATAGGTAAACTAAGTGAAAATGAGTTCAGAATAGCTATCATCAAAAAACTCAATGAGGTAAAGGGAAATATAGAGAAACAAGTCAATGAGTTCTGGAGTTACTTCACAAAAGAGATTGAAACTATAAAGAAGAACCAATCAGAAATACTAGAGATGAAAAATACAATGGATCAGATAAAACAGAATACAGATTCCCTGAATGCCCGTGTAGACATCATAGAGGAGAAAATTAGCATAATTGAAGATAGACAGGCTGAATGGCTCCAGAGAGAGGAAGAAAGACAACTAAGAATTTAAAAAAATGAAGAAAATCTCTGAGAAATAGCTGCCTCAATGAGAAAATGCAACTTAAGGATAATCAGAATTCCTGAGGGTGTGGAAAAGGAAAATGGAGCAGAAAGTGTGTGCTCAATGAAATTATAGAAGAGAACTTCTCAAATCTAGGGATTGAGAGAGAAATGCGTGTGGAGGAAGATTTCAGATCTCCTAGATTTGTCAATGTAAAAACACCTACTGCAAGGCACATAGTAGTAAAAATGGCAAAAATGAACGACAAAGAAAGAATACTCAGGGCAGCAAGGCAGAAGAAAATAACGTACAAAGGAACCCCTATCAGACTTTCAGCGGATTTCTCTACAGAAACCTTACAAGCTAGGAGAGATTGGAATGACGTATTCAAAACTTTAAAGGATAAAAATCATCAGCCAAGAATACTCTATCCAGCAAAAATATCCTTCAGATATGAGGGAGAAATTAAATCTTTTCCAGACAAACAAAAGAAAGGGACTTCGTAGTCACACAACCTCCACTACAAGATATCCTCAAGAAGGCTCTCATACCTGAAAAGAAAAAAAAGGGAGAAAGGCATCACAAAGCACAGAGTAGGGAGACGGATAGAATCAGAATAGGATAGCAACAGCTATCTACTACCAGGATAGTACAGCATTAGGATAAAGGGAAGGAAATCACCAAAAACAAAGACAGTCTTATCACTCTAACCACAAACTCACAACACAAGTTGGAATAAGAGATGGAAATACTAATTTAGGAGGGGAGGAGGAAAGGGACTGAAACAGTCTAGGCTAAGTAAGTAAGAGACCGCCAGAAAATGGACTATGTTATACATGAGGTTCTGAATACAAACCTCAGGGTAGCCACTAAACTAAAACACAGAACAAAGAAACAAAGCATAAATAAGGAAAAATCTAAGAAACCCAGCATACAAAATTGCAGAAGTCATTGGGCAGGCTAAAACACACAGGACGAGAAACAAAGGAAACACAGGAAAATCGGAAAACAAGCAATAGAATGACAGCATTAAGCCCTCATGCATCAATACTCACCCTCAATGTAAACGGATTGAATTCTCCAATAAAAAGACACACAGTGGCAAAATGGATTAAAGAACAAGATCCAACAATTTGTTGCCTCCAGGAAACACACCTCAGCTCCAAGGACAAACACAGGCTCAGAGTGAAGGGGTGGAAGACAATCCTTTAAGCTAATAGCAAACAAAAGAAAGCAGGTGTCTCAATGCTTATATCAGACAAAACAGACTTCAAGATAAGGCAGGTGCAGAGAGACACAGAGGGCCAATATATAATGATCAAAGGGATACTTCATCAAGAAGAAATAAGGCTTATAAATATCCGTGCACCCAACACAGGAGCACCAAAGTTCATAAAGCAACTATTAACAAACCTAAAAGAAGATATCAAAAATAACACAATAATAGTAGAGGACCTCAACACCCCACTCACATCAATGGACAGATCCTCCAGACAGAAAATCAACAAAGAAACAGTGCAGCTAAACGAAAAGCTAAAACAGTTGGACTTAATAGACATGTATAGAACACTCCATCCAAAAACAGCAGAATACACGTTCTTCTCAAGTGCACGTGGAACATTCTCAAGGATAGACCATATGTTGGGAAACAAGGCAAGCCTCTACAAATTTAAAAACATTGAAATTACAACAAGCATCTTCTCCGATCATAATGCTGTAAGGCTAGAAATTAATTATAAGAAAAAAGCTGAGAAAGGCACAAGGACGTGGAGACTAAACAATATGCTATTGAACAAGCAATGGATCATTGAAGAAATTAAAGAAGAAATCAAAAAATACCTGGAGACAAATGAAAATGATAACATGCCATACCAACTCATATGGGATACAGCAAAAGCTGTATCAAGAGGAAAATTCATCGCAATGCAGGCACATCTTAACAAACAAGAAAAATCCCAAATGAGCAATCTTAAACTACACCTAACTGAATTAGAGAAAGAAGAACAAACAAAGCCCAAAGTCAGCAGAAGGAGAGAAATAATAAAAATCAGAGCAGAAATAAATGCTATTGAAACAAAAAAGGCAGTAGAAAAGATCAATGAAACAAAGAGCTGGTTCTTTGAGAAGATAAATAAAATTGACAAACCCCTAGCCAGACTTACAAAGAAAAAAAGACAGAAAGCTCAAATAAACAAAATCAGAAATGAAAGAGGAGAAATAACAACACACTCCGCCGAAATACAACGGATTATAAGAGAATACTAAGAAAAACTATATGCCAGCAAAATGGATAACCTAGAGGAAATGGATAAATTCTTGGACTCCTACAATCTCCCAAAGCTCAGTCAAGAAGAAGCAGACAATTTAAACAGACCAATCATAAGGAAAGAGATTGACACAGCAATCAAAAGCATCCCAAAGAATAAAACCCCAGGACAAGATGGCTTTCCTGAGGAATTCTACCAAACTTTCAGAGAGGATTTAACACCTATCCTTTTCAAGCTATTCCAAAAAATTAGGGAGGATGGAACACTTCCTAACACATTCTATGAGGCCAACATCACGCTGATACCAAAGCCTGACAGGGACAGCACAAAAAAGGAGAACTACAGGCCAATATTGCTGATGAACATAGATTTTTTTTTTTTGCATAGATGCTAAAATTCTCAACAAAATTTTGGCAACCCGAATTCAGCAATTCATCAAAAGGAACATACATCATGATCAAGTGGGAGTCATACCAGGGACACAGGGATGGTTCAACATCTGCAAATCAATCAATGTGATACACCACGTCAATAAACTGAGGAATAAAAACCACATGATCATCTCAATAGATGCAGAGAAAGCATTTGAGAAGATCCAACAGCCATTTATGATAAAAACTCTGAACAAAATGGGCATAGAAGGGAACTACCTCAACATAATAAAGGCCATATATGACAAACCCACAGCCAACATCATACTCAATGGGCAAAAACTGAGTACCATACCCCTGAAAACAGGGACGAGACAAGGATGCCCTCTATCACCAATCTTATTTAACATAGTACTGGAGGTTTTGGTCCGAGCAATTAGGCAAGAAGAAGGAATAAAAGGAATCCTAATAGGGAGGGAAGAAGTGAAACTCTCGCTGTTTGCAGATGAGATGATCTTATATATAGAAAACCCCAAAGAATCCATTGGAAAACTTTTAGAAATAATCAACAACTACAGCAAAGTTGCAAGGTATAAAATCAATTTACATAAATCAGTAGCATTTCTATACTCTAATAACAAACTAACAGAAAAAGAACTCAAGAACACAATACCATTCGCAATCGCAACAAAAAGAATAAAATACCTCAGGGTGAATTTAACTAAGGAAGTGAAAGACCTATACAATGAAAATTACAAGGTTTTTCTGAAAGAAATGGGTGACAACATAGAGAGATGGAAAAACATTCCATGTACATGGATTGGAAGAATAAACATAGTTAAAATGTCCATTCTATCGAAAGCAATCTACAGATTCAATGCCATCCCAATCAGAATCCCAATGACATTCTTTACAGAAATAGAACAAAGAATCCTACAATTCATATGGGGCAACAAAAGACCCCGAATTGCTAAAGCAATCCTGAGAAAAAAGAACAAAGCTGGAGGCATCACAATTCCTGACTTGAAAACATACTACAAAGCTACAGTAATCAAAACAGCATGATACTGATACTGGTACAGAAACAGGTGCACAGATCAATGGAACAGAATTGAAAGCCCAGAAATAAAACCACACATCTGTGGACAGCTTATCTTCGACAAAGGAGCTCAGGGCATACAATGGAGAAAAGAAAGTCTTTTCAACAAATGGTGCTGGGAAAACTGGAAAGCCACGTGTAAAAGAATGAAAATTGACCCTTCTTTTTCACCATTCACAAAAATAAACTCAAAATGGATCAAAGACCTAAAGATGAGACCTGAAACCATAAGGCTTCTAGAAGAAAACGTAGGCAGTACACTCTTTGACATTAGTATTAAAAGGATCTTTTCGGACACCGTGTCTTCTCGGAGAAGGGAAACAATAGAAAGAATAAACAAATGGGACTTCATCTGACTAAAGAGCTTCTTCAAGGCAAAGGAAAACAGGATTGAAACAAAAAAACAACCCACTAACTGGGAAAAAATATTTGCAAGTAATACATCTGAGAAAGGCTTAATATACATAATATATAAAGAACTCACACAACTCAACAACAAAAATTCAAACAACCTGATCAAAAAATGGGCAGGAGGCATGAACAGACAATTCTCCAAAGAAGACATACGGATGGCCAATAGGCACATGGAAGGTGTTCATCATCGCTGATCATCAGGGAAATGCAAATCAAAACTACACTAAGATATCACCTTACACCCATTAGAATGACAAAAATAACTAAAACAAATAGTAACAAATGTTGGAGAGGTTGTGGAGAAAAAGGAACCCTCATACACTGCTGGTGGGAATGCAAACTGGTGCAGCCACTATGGAAACAGTATGGAGATTCTCAAAAAATTAAAAATAGAACTACCGTATGATCCAGCCATCCCACTACTGGGTATCTATCCAGAGAGCTTGAAGTCAGCAATTCCAAAAGTCCCATGCACCCCAATGTTCACTGCAGCATTATTTACAATAGCCAAGACGTGGAAGCAACCTAAGCGCCCATCAACAGATGATTGGATAAAGAAGATGTGGTATATATATACAATAGAATACTACTCAGCCATAAAAAAGATCAAAATTGTCCCATTTGCAACAACATGGATGGACCTTGAGGGAATTATGTTAAGTGAAATAAGCCAGATAGAGAAGGACAATCTCTGTATGAGTCCACTCATATGAGCAATTTAAAAATGTGGACAAGGAGAACAGATCAGTGGATACCAGGGGAAAGATGGGGTGGGGGGTGGGCACAAAGGGTGAAGGGGTGCACCTACAACACGACTGACAGACAATAACGTACAACTGAAATTTCACAAGATTGTAACCTATCATTAACTCAATAAATAATAAAAAAATTTTTAAAAAAAGAAAAGTAAAATGATAGTTTCAAATAGATTCTAAAAAGTTCTTTATTTTTCTCCGTCTTTCCCCCTTTCTCCCTCCCCCTTCCTCCCCTCACATAAACACACCACCCACAGGCAGGAGTTCTTCGAGCAAAACAAAATCAAAGGAACAGGGACAGATCTTGTCTGTGTTCACACTGAGCAGACTGTCCACCTCAGTTGGTGGTGGAAGTGGGACGAGACCCTCCCTTAAATAGAACTGTCACCCAGAATCACTCTGGTGATATGTGGCACTTGCGTTAATTTCAGTAAGGCACTCAGGCAGAGGGGCAATGCTGCAGAGCCCAGTGTGTTAGAAATGGCCGACAGGAGGTTTAACTTTACTCCATGGCCGTTGTCTGCCTGCTCTGAGCAGCTGGCCAAGTTGTCCTCCCAGATTCTTTGGGCTTTACAAAGTCCCATAGAAATTGATGAGATGCTTGCAATACTTAAGATGATTTTCTGCTAATCACATGGTGCCATCCGTCTTCAGCACACGTAGAATATCAGACCAGCAATTACTGAGTCAGCCTGGTGCTGGGCAAATGTGTTTCTGCTAATTAAACTTGTTGCATTTGAATGGCTTTCTTCAGCTATACTCAGTGCAGTGAAACTGTTGTGGACGATGAAAGAAGCGTTTTCGCCTTCCGTCCCAGCCTGAGACTGCAGATGGCTGCTCTGTGTGTGACGCACTGGTCCCTGAATTAGTCTTTTGTGTGGATGAGAGGTGGTAATTTGAATGTTTGAACCCCCCACAGGAAGCTTGTCTCAAAGTGAACAATTCGCCATATAAAGACTAATTAGGGCCTAAATTAATTAGAAGGTGTGGTTTGAAAGGATGTTGATGAGCAGAGTCTGTCATTTCAGACAAATGGAATAGAGCCAGATAAATTGGTCCCCATTAACATCTCGCTGTTTCGCAGGCACAGCTCCTTTGCTGCATTCTCAGAAATCTCCCCTCGAAACCAGCCTTGCTGGCCATTCAGGGTCTGTCCCCATTTGCCAGCGCCTCCCACATGGTGCCCGCGTGGAAGATATTTCAACAATCCTTGTGGCTTCTGCAAATTAATATTTATACTTCCTGGGTGTTCTGTTTCTCATCTGGAAAGCCAACCCTGAATGTTATTGATTTTTTTGTCACTGGATTGTCAAAAGCAAAGCTTGACATCAAAATGTGAAAGCCGTGGGCAGGAAATTACAAGAACGGCGGGGTGAGGGAGGGTCAGGGAGGAAGGGATGGGAAAGTAGAAAAACAAATCCAAGCTAATCCTTGTCTCTCTACCCTCACATTTGTGTTTTCCATGATGCCCTGTTTTTTATTTAAATAAACCGTTACTTTCCAAGTGCTTCTAAATTCTGATAGCTCCTTGATGACTTTTAAAACCGTGCTCCAGAGCCTCGCCATGGTGCACAGTTGGAATACGTTACAAGGATGTGTGTAATATCTCTCACCTCTCTGAAAATGAACATCACTTTTGCTTTCTTCTCTACCTCCCTTTTCTCACAGATGCAGTGTTTGGAAGGTGCCAGAAGGTTCCAGTGATAGACATATACCGCTATGAAGTGTCCCCGGTGGTTCTGCAGCACCTGACAGCCACCTTACAGAAGCTCTCCCACACAGGTATGGCAGGCTCAGGCTGAAACCACCCTGGGCTGGTGGCCTGAGAGGAGATTCCTGGTGGCTGCTGTCATGCTGAGGGCTCAGCAAACACTTTGCTTCTCCTTAAAAATCCACAGGCCTCTTAGGTAGTGAGGAATTAGAAAAGGACTAAATCAGGGGCCGGCCCCGTGGCCAAGTGGTTGAGTTCGCGCTCTCCACTTCAGTGGCCCGGGATTTCACCAGTTTGGATCCTGGGCGCAGACATGGCACCGCTTGTCAGGCCATGCTGAGGTGGAGTCCCACCTACCACAACTAGAATACACAACTATATACTGAGGGGCTTTGGGGAGAAGAAAAAAAAAGAAGATTGGCAACAGTTGTTAGTTCAAGTGCCAATCTTTAAAAAAAAAGAAGAAAAGGACTAAATCACCTAGTGTCATGGTGGAGAGAAGAGGGCTGGCAGCAGATAGCCTTGGTCACAGAAGGTGCCAGTCAGGAGCTCCCTGTGTGGGCTGGAGGCCATCCTGGGTGCTGTTGCCTGCACAGGGACCACAGCAGTTCTGTCAGTGCTTCAGACATGAGATGCTCGCTGGAGGTCATGTGAGCAGAGTGGCTGGTGGGTGCCTCCTCTTGGCCTGACCACATCCAGTCCAGCCACTGATCAACCTCAATAGAATCAATTTGCTTTTACCTGCTGTCATTACTAAATTTTTGTCACACAGTTTTGTCACAGGAGATTCCTGATAACCATTTTCTTCACAAGCGTGCTAAGAATATATTTTTAAAAATTATCGTAATTTAAAATTGTTATATATGTAATTATTATACATGTAATTCACATTATGTATACATAATTTTTAAAATTGAGGAGGGAAGCTGTATCATCAGGCTCAGCATTATGACCTGTTCCTTTTACTAAGGTAAAGTTCCCTCTCCTCGCGCCCTCAGAGCCTGGACAAGAGGACAATTTGTAAACACAGCGCCTGGCGTTGGGTGAGAGCTGTGGGTGAAGCTCTTGGAGGGTGAAATCTGTGCGTCTCATGGTCAGGACCTAAATGGCCTGCCCTGGGGGAACAGGCCTGGAAGTCAGGGACCAGAGAGCCCACATTCACTCTAGGTCACAGTACTCCCACTGGGCATGTGAGTTACTCCATCAAGGAAGATAAAAAATTCTGAGGCCGGCTGGAGCCGCAGCGGTTAAGTTTGCGCCCTCTGCTTCAGTGGCCCGAGGTTCGCTGGTTCAGATCCTGGGTGCACCGCTTGTCAAGCTGTGCTGTAGCAGGCATCCCACATATAAAGTAGAGGAAGATGGGAATGGATGTTAGCTCAGGGCCAGTCTTCCTTAGCAAAAAGAGGATTGGTGGCAGATATTAGCTCAGGGCTAATCTTCCTCAAAAGAAAAAAAAGAGAAAAAGGAAAAAAAAGTCTGTGGTCCAATAGGTTTGGGAAACAGTCCTTGCTCTGTTCCTCTTTCTGGATGTTCACAGGGTACATTGGCTTGTTAGGGCTCTGGAAAGTTCTGCAGTGAAGAATTATGTTAATTTGTTTACTCAAAGTCATTGGGCCATGGCACCCTTTCTACCTGAGACACCATCCGTGCTAGGGCTCAGTGAGAGAAGTAGAACTGCTAGGAGACCATGTCCGTGATTCCTTATAGGGTTTGGCTGCACACAGTTGTGGAAGCTGATTGTTGTCTCTGCATTTGGAGCTTAAAATATGCATGGCAGGCAGTGGGGAAGGGATGATGGGTGTGAGATGGGAGATCAAAGACAAGAATGAATGGGAGCCTGTGTCTGTTCTCATGGCCTTGACCTTGGTGATGAGGTGTTCTGCAGAAGCTGGCCCCTCATAAGGGAGCTGAACACACACAGGTCCCAGGAGCTGAAGAAGCTGAAGAGGGACCCAGGGGAGGTGGAGTGGTTGCTGGGAGGTGCTGCAGATCAGAGTGAGTGGACAGAGAAGCAACAATGTGTGTGAGCTACAGAATGGCTGGGGTCAAGCAACACGTAGTGCGTAATAATCAAGGCAAGTTGCATGGTAACTTGGTGGCCTGTGGTCAAGTATTCAGTCTTGACCAAGGCCTAGTAGCAGGCCGAAAGCAATTTCTTAAAAGGAGAGTAGTAATCTGCAGAGGATTTCATGTGTTTGCTCCGAAATCTTAAGAATCTGCATGGTGATTCACCTGTGGAGTCTTCCCAAAGGCCCCAAATAGCATCCCTTTCTGCCACTGGCATCCTTTAGCATGCAAGCATCTTACCAATGTCTGTGGAATAGTTGCTACTTCCTGCTCAGTAGGTTCAGTAAGCATAATATCCTCAGTGTACTGATGTCCCCTGGGAAGGAAAGGTAATTAAGGCCCTTGAGGACCAGATCATGACTTAGGGCTGGAGAGCTGATAGACTTTGATACAGCACAGTGAAGGTGTATTGCTAGCCTGGCCAGGTGAGAGCAAACTGCTTCTGATGATCTTTACTACAGGTGTAGGCAAAAACCATTCTCCAGATTAATAGCTGTGTAATAGGTACCATGGGGTGTGTCCATTTGTTCCAGCAGAGGAACCACATTTGCAACAGCAACAGCAGTTGGAGTCACCCCCTGGTTAAGGTTATGATAATACACTGTCATTCTCCAAGATGCATCGTCTTCTGCACAGGCCACCTAGGCGAGCTGAATGGGGCTGTGGTGGGAATTGTCAGCACTGCATCTTTCGAGTCCTTGATGGTGGCACTGATCTCTGCAACCCTTCTGGGAATGTGGTGTTGCTTTTGGTTTGTGACTTTGTGAGTAGAAGTGTTGGTTTATGGTGTTTGTAGGTCGAGGCAGTTCCAGTGTGTTTCCTACCATTATAGCCCTCTCTTCACAGGTCAGGGAGCCGGTGTGAGGATTCTGCCAGCTGCTGAGTGTTTGTTCCAATTATGCCTCCCGGAACTGGGGAGATGATCACAGGATGGGTTTGATCATCTGACTTCCATAAGCCACTCCTCTGACTGGTGGACCACAGTGACATTTTGGATCTTCTGGAGTTAATGTCACTTCAGGGCCAGTGTCCAGTAATCACTGAAAAGTCTGATTATTTCCTTTTCCTCAGTGCACAGTCACCCTGGGGAAAGGCCGTAGGTCCCTTTGGAGGAGGCTGGGGGGCAGATTAACAGTATGAATTTTTGGCTTGTGTAGCAGAATCCTTCCTCAAGGGGACCTGTTCCCCAGCCCCTTCACTCAAGCAGTTCTGGTCTGTGAGATAGAATTTCCAAGTCTGGAAATTGATTGAGGGGCTGTGACTCTGTTTTGGTGATTCAAGTGAGTTCAGTTTAGTAGATCTAGAATTTTCCTGCTTATGCAGATCCATAAGGCTCTAGTAGGCCGCCCATCTGTTCCAGTTCTAGGAACACTGTGATTGCCTCATCAATGCCAAAGGTCTCTGTGGGCCAGGCTCTTCTGATTGCTGCTTTATGCTGACCATGTCCACCTTTCTTTGGCTTTTAAGTGCCACCACTGGGCCCCTGACACCTCAGGATCCCATCATCCTCACCGCACTTAGGGGTCCCAGATTGGTGGTAGCGGCTCCCACTGTAACTTCTGACCTCCAGGGGGCATCGCCTGGAGCTCTTTGAGGGTGCTGGGACAACTCTAGGAACTTATTTCTCACAGCCTTGGTGAAAGGCATGTCCTCTGGACCCTCCTGAGGTTCTTAGCAGATATACGTGATACATCCACTCTAGCATCCCAATCTCCCTAAGCCTTTGGATACTTGACTCTACTATGTCAAGGAAGTTCTGCCATTCCACTTCATTTCATGCAGACTCTCTGCTTTGGGTCCCTTTTTATGTCAACCAGCAGTGGAAACTGTTAAAGACATTTCCAGCCCCCCATTCTAAAACATTGGATGGAGAATCGGTGCTTAGTGGCCCATATCAACAAATTCGACCGGGTCCAATTTCTGTTCATTTCACTTTGATCTCACATCCTTAAGACTCATTCCCACATGGGTTCCCAGGTTTCTGTTGATATAAATTGGCAAGATCATGTGATTCTTTGGTGTGGATTGCACTCCTCATGGGCCATGCTTTTGCGTCACCCTTGGGGGCCTGCTGGGACTTGAGTCCAGATATGGGTCTAGATGCAGTGAGAGCTGCTGGGGGTGGGACTTGGGGAGGGTCAACAGGGCCGTGCAAGGCAACCACCTTGTGTGGCATTACAGGTTCTTCAGGCAAAGCCAGGGTTAACCTCTTCAACAAGAGAGGAGGGGGTGCTTCTCCTGGCAAAGAAAGTTTGGTGAAATTTAAGGGTCAGTGTCCCAGCTTCATCAGGATGCCCATATTTCAGTATCCCATTCCTTTCCAAGCAATGCCATAACTATAATAAAAGACCCTCTGAAGCTGGGGATTCAGTTTGCATAGCAGTTCAATCACACAGGGGGTTAGACTTTGGGTTTAGTGCTTAGGGTAAGTTTGAGACAGAGAGAGAACACTTCATGGAGGGGGTTAAACATAGAGACAAATAATTTTTTTAATTAATAGATTTTATTTTTTAGAGCAGTTTTAGATTACAGAAAGGTTGAGCAGAAAGAGAGTTTGCATATACCCTCACCACCACCCCCCCCGAAAAAGTTTTTCCTATTACTAACATCTTGCGTTGGTGTGGTACCTTTGTTGCAATTGATGAGTCAATATTGATGCATTATTAACTAGTGTCCATAGTTTGCATTAGGGTTAACTTTTTGTTTTGTACATTCCACAGGTTTTAACAAATGTGTAATGACATGTATCCACCGTTATGGTGTCACACAGAGTATGTTTACTACCTGCACCCCCCAGCCACTGCTCATCTTTTTACTGTCTCCATAGTCTTGCCTTCCCCAGAAGGTCATTGAGTTGGAATCACACAGTGTGTAGCCTTTTCAGATTGGCTTCTTTTGCTTAGTAATGTGCATTTAAGTTTCCTCCACGTCTTTTCACAGCTTGATAGCTCATTTCTTTTTAGTGCTATGTAATATTCCATTGTGTGGATGAATTACAGTTTATTTATCTGCTCACCTGCTGAGGGACATCTTGGTTGGTTCCAAGATATTGCAGTTATGAATAAAGCTGCTGTAAACATCCATAGCAGGTTTTCATGTGGACAAAAGTTTTCAACTCCTTTGGGTAAATGCCAAGGAGTGCGATTGCTGGATTATCTTGTAAGAGTATGTTTGGTTTTAGAAACTGCCAAACTGAGCTGTTGTGAAGGTCAAATGGAATCAAATAAAATATTTTAAAATATTTTATAAATATGAGTATTTCCAAATGTTAAATATTATTTATTTTGATACTTTGTTTCCAGTTTATGACAGCTATTACACAGACCATATGCACCTTTTTTTTTTCCAGTGGAGATTATTGCAAAGTTTTGCTAAGTTGGTTAGCTCTGTGGATCAGGTCAAATGCCAGAAAAACAACTGTTTTCCAAGGGATGAGGAAATGTTCTAGTTCTTTTCTTAAAATGATGCCAATGCCAATGATGATGATAATGCACATGGACTCTCTTGACAGACGTTTAGCCCACGAAGCCCTGGGGTGGTATACAGTGCGCTGCTTCAGTCTCTTACACCCAGAGGCACTTAGCACACCCTAGCAGGATGTGGGGTCGGGCTGTGACTGGACAGACACCAGACCTCTTCACCATCGTTGTTTCTACCATTGACTTGGTAGCACTCAGATCCTGGGTTTTTGTCAGTAAGAAAGACACATAGGGAGAAAGCCTGTGGACTAACTGTGGCAGTTTTTCTCGTGGTCGCTTTTCCAGGTCCTAATTGTGTTGCAGACTCCTGCATCTCTTCCTACAAGCCCATGCCTGGGGAGGCAGGGATGGGGTGGAGTGGCTCCTTACTTCTCCAAAGATGACTTTGGAGGGGGATGGAACAAGCAGATGAGGAAGGGCCATGGGGCGAGCCGTTTAGCCTTTGTAAGCCTCAATTTCTCCCTCTGCACACCGGGTTCATACTTATGCGAGCACTGCTGCCTGTACTTCCCGTCACTGACTCCTTCTTGCCTCGTCCTCCCTGTCCTCCCCATCCTCGCCGCCCAGACGTGCCCGGCCAGCTCAGGCCACTCTCTGGGGTCCCTGGCTGGACATGCTGCACCTTCCCAGCCCTGTCTGCTTGGTGCAGGGTGGACAATGACCAGAATGGACATCTAGGGGCCTCAATTCTTGTCTTCCCTGCTACCACACCAGCCCTTCCTTTCTGTCATGATATTAGCTCAGAAAAGCGGAAAAATGTTCAAAAGTATTAGATATGGAAAAGCAAAGGTGCTTTCTAAAGCTAGGATACTGACAACTCTTCATGTAGCTGCTGAATTGCCATCTGTTAAAATACTTTCTTTATGATGTGCTGGGGGTGCTCTTGCGGGAATGGAGGAAGGCCAGGGCTGGGGGAGGTGTCTCTGGTCAGCTGCTCTAATTAGGTGCAGGCCTCTGCCTCCTGGGCTGTGCTTTCTCTACAGCCGTTTTCACTAGTGTCATCTAAGGTTTAGTGCAGCCCAGGAGGAACAGAAGGGAGGGAAGTGTATCTACAGCCCTTCGCAGCCCTCACCTTAGCAAGGATTTCTCAGGGTCAGAGCTGGTGGGCTGGAGAGGGGGGTACGGACACAAACAGATCTGTGACCCATCAGCCTGGGTTCCCCGATGTGCCTACCTGCAGAGACCACCACCGGCTTGCTCTCCTGAGCTGGCTAGGCAAGCAGTTCCCTCTCCCTCTGCCCACAGAGAATAAAAGGGATACCATATGCTGTGTGCTTCTGATAATTTCCCTCCTTCACGCTACGTATCTAGATGAGGCACTGTTGTGTTACCCAAGACCTGGACTGGAGGGTTTGATGGTGACATTTGATGGTATGGGGCAAGGGAGGGAGGACATTTGGGGCTTGGAGAGCTGTTTGCAGCTCTTCCCTGAACCCATCCCATGCTTCCCTAAGCACACCCCAGTCCTTCCCCAGAACACCCCAGTCCTTCCCCAGAACGCCCCAGTCCTTCCCCAGTTCTAAGTTAATTCCCTCCAGCCAGTCCTTGAGCAGATTGCATTTCTTCTCTTGGAAGCCATGTGGGCACCTCTGATGGAAGTTGGAGATGTCCGGCTGGTGGGATTCCTGGCTTTGAGATCCCTCGTCAGTTTCTGCTTCTGGTGGCTATTGCTGCTTAGTCACAAGAGGGCGTGTCAGAGTGATTGGACAAACTCAGGATGCAGCCATCCATTAGCTTGTACCTATGATGGCAAATTGTGTTTCCTCCTCTCTGTTAGCAGCAATAGAAGACATGTCCCAATAAGACTGGAGGTGTGTGTGCGAAAAGGGATTTTATAGGCTAGTTTGAAAAGAAATGTCATAGGGACAATTGTGCTGTCCTGAACCATACTGCTCTGATGCTTTCCAGAAATGATGTTCATATTTCTCCCTCAGGCTCTCCCTGAGGGCTAATGCTGGCTGGCTCTCTGCTCTCCCCACCTCCCAGGCAACTGGTGGTTGAAACCTCTTCTCTGCTTCTTCTCTCCTTTGGTCAGCGCACTGGGGATTCGCAGCCCATTTGGCTTAGGGGGTAGACACCCCTACGTACTTTCCATCGTCTGTGTGAGGATCAGATTCTAGGGGTCAGGTTTGCGAATCCTGCACAGTTTAATGATGGCTTTTTGGGAAAATCGTTTGGGAGAATGTAAAGCACGGGAATGAGACCAAGGTGCTCTTACAGAGGGAATTGGAGCACTGTTTCAGAGCAGGACCAGGGAGGGAACTGTGAGCCAAGCCCTTGGCTCAGATCCACAGAACAGACTTGGAAAGGACCCCTGCTTTACCCCGTCCCCCCAGTCCTTATTTCTTCTTTCAGGGGACCTGAGAGGGATAGAGAAACAGAGGCAAAGTGCTTTCAGGTGGCAGAATGATCCCAGTGTTTAACCTTGAAATTGTCCCATGATGAGCTCCCTTCTGGGTCTGACCTTTCCTCCAGGCGTTCCTGGCTTCATCTTGGCCCCACTCATTCTGAGACCTCTGGCCAGGGACTCACGTGATGGTGTGAAACTCTGGATGCGGACAAGGGCACCCTTCCCGAGAGAGGCAGAGGCAGCACATTCTCTTTCTGACCTCACCCAGTGCCTGCCTCCTTGGGATGCCCTCCATAGACGTCTGATCTTTCTGACTTGCCACGAGCCTTGAGATGGACTTTCACTTCTTCTGCATTTCTGGTGCTTGAAGACAAGGGGCATCTTCTTGGAACCAGGAAGCCACAGCAGTCAAACAATGGACAAGAGCCCCACCCAGCTGAGTACCAGGCCTGTTTCGTGCTGTGGCTGGGCATCAGCTCGTGTGCATCCCAGACAATAGGACACAAATGCCATGACCTGGACAGCCAGAGCCTCCTAGTTCAGCTCTGCCCTCCGGGACTGCTGTCCAGGTGCCCATCAGCCCTTGACCAGTTACCTCTGTCTCCTGGGCTATTGATTTCCCCAGACTGGGAAAGTCATCCTCGGGACCTGTGAAAATGCAGATTTGTGGGCCCGTCCCAATGGTTCTGACAAAGAGTGTGGAGTGGGACCTAGGACTCTGCATTTTCAATAAGCACCAGAGATAATCCTGAGGCAGGAGGTCCTTTTGGTCAGCTTGGTCCTTTGAGGTGTTCCAGCCTTCCTCCTGTAACCACATCTGAGGTGCATGCCAGCTTGTGCCCATCTGCAGGAAAGAGTCCACATAAACCGAAGTGGTGTGAATTTAAATTTGGGTAATTCTGGTATGATTTAGATTCTGACTGCCCTGCCAAAGTTCATCCTATAACAGTCCTTATTATGAGTACTCCAGTATGACTGCCACTCAGAACCTGGGCTATCACTGCCTGCATCCCCACTAACACACATACACACATGCATATGTGCACACAAATGAATACACCTGCACACATGCACTCACACATGCACACACATACAAACACACACTTGCCTGCACAGTGTGCATACACACATGTGCATACAAATGCACACATTAGCACCAACATATGCACACATCCATGCATACACATACCCACATGCACATACCACACATGTGAGGGCACACAGGCACAAACATGCACATGGCATATGTGCACAGACACACTAATGAACATGCACACACATGTACACCAATGTGCACACACACCACATGCGCACATGCTCACATACATGTGCACACATGTACAAACACATGTGTGTGCCCACACCACTTTTGGGTCCCTTATCTAACACTGTATTTTCCAACAGTGCCATGTAATCTGGAACTTTTTCTCTGATTTCTTCGATCAGTGTTACTTACTCTCTGCCTCATTTTTTTCTCTGGATCTTTTAGGTTTTTCGCCCTGGTCATGAAAGACTCAATAGTGGAATACACCCAAGAGGTGTTGTCTTTCCCTAAGGAAGGAATCTCTAATCAGCTGGTTTCCTGAACTTGGTTAGCCTGATATGGTGTGGTTTTTGGGAAGGAGACTTTTCAGAATCCTTGAAATCGTTCTACCCTGGTAACTGCCTTTGAAGCAGAGTTGGGTATATGTTTCTGTTTGTTGGCTTCATCAAGGCCACTTTTTGGAGATGCAGTTGCTGGGCTCAATGACAGATGGCTGCTTGTGCTGCCATTGGAGCGTCTTCCTCATGAAGAAGGAAGGGAAAATGGGATTTAATTGTGCAACTTTCTTCTTCAACATAAATATATACATCAAGGAACAAAATTGTGTTCAATTTTATTTACCATTCTTGTCTCCTACAGGCAGCATTATTTCATGGATGGACACATTGTTCTCTCATGTATTAAATTTTTAAAAAATACATTTCACTTCTTTTGACAAGCCATTAAAATTCAGCATTTAAATGTCACTCTTTGGCACATAATTTGCTGTCATGAAAACAACTATGGATTTATTTCTTGGCAAGAATCTCCTGACGTATTGAGCTGTATGTCAAAAGCAAAAAAAGCAAAATTAAAAGAAAAAACTAACACAGTGTTGCAATTCCTTGAAACAGAATGAAAAGAAATCTCCTAATGATATGGAACAGCACACAGAAAACCAATGTCAGCTGCAGTGTTTGCCGGACATGCCGGCCGTCTGCAGTGGGGTTCGCGCCTGTGCTGTGTCACGGGCGCGTTCTGCACCGTGGTGCTTTGCGCCGCAGGCCAGTCAGGCCGAGCTTTGCCTTTCTACTGGATTTTCTTCCTTGGTTATTCTCTCTGCTTGCAGTCAACCTGAACTTGCTCACCTGTCTTCTCTTGTTGGATCACCCACCCTGTGCCTTTGGAAATTGGAGTCATTCCTTTTTGCTGAGGTCTAGCTGAGGTCCACACCCCCAAGCTCCAGGTGGACTCAGCTGTGCGGTAGAGAGAGGGAGATGTGTACATGGCAGAATGTACCAGTTGCAAAGTTGATACTTGGCCTTCACGGGATTTATGTTATATTCAGTTGGACATTCATATGCAAAGGTAGGAACATGGCAGAGGGACCACTAAGGGTGAAAGATGATTGTTGGGAAATAGAAAGGTCATGAAGGGGTTGATGGGAGACAGCGGCAGCTAGACGACAGGTCCATTATTCTCATCACCTAGCCCTACATAACCTGCGCCTGGGATGCTTCTAATGTCTCTACATCCAAGGGTGTTTCTGTGAAGTGAACTTTTATTAAACACACCCAGTTTCCTAAATAAACAACATGAGCTTCAAAGCTTAAACAGGCCTGCGTCACTGGCAGGCAGCAGGATGTGCAGATGAGGTTGTATATGGTAATGGGAGCTGCAGGGCTGGCATCATATCCAGCTGACCTCCTCTCCTGATTAACGCAGCCATCGGCAGCTTAGCTGTGCTGAGCCTCAGTGGCCGCTGGGGGATATTATTTCCGAACTTGAAGAGTTGCTGTGAGGATTTTAAGGATGGAGGGCTCAGCCTAGTCCCCGGCATACAGCAGCATTAATTTGGTGGTAGTAAGGAGCTCTTGCTAGATTCCAATAAGCAAGAATGATTGCAGATTCCTGGAGAGGAGTGAGTGAAGCAAGTCCATGCAAAGCCTTGTAGCTGGTGAAGTGTCCTCCCTCCAGTGATCAGCGGGTACTCTTTCCATGGGAGGACCTGGGGTCACCGAAATGCTAATGCCTCATACAGTTCATCTCCAGCACAGCCCTCCCTACCCAGCTCCAGACTCACATGTCCAACTAGACATTAACATGCCCCCAAAAGGAACAGTTTCACTTCACTCGTATCCCTTTTCCAAACCTGTGCCTTCCTTGGTCTTTGCCTGTTTTGGTAAAGGTCATCACCATCCACCAATTCTCCAAAAATGGGCTCCACCAATTCTCCAGAAATGGGCTCCTGCCTACTCTCCACCTCATCCACACTTGCCTCTCTTCATTCATAGTGCTCCAGCTGCCCCTGCCTTCCTTCCCTCCTCGTCCCCTCTCTGTTTGCCTGGAGTCCTTTCCCTCTGCTTCTTCCCATAGCTGGCTCTTATGCTGGAGCTTTCAGTTCAGGGGTGACTCATCACAGTTAAGGGAATGGTCACTCTGTCACATCGTCGTGTCTGTTTCCGTTGTAACACTCATTACTTTCAGGGGTCTAGTGTGTTGCCAGTGCCTCTGCTGTCACAAGCTCTGAAGACTTGGCTATTCTTCTCATTGCCAAGCTTCCAGTACCTCGCGCCTGGTGCAGAGCAGGTGTCTTGTTTGTATGGGTTAGATGAATGCGTCAATGACCCAGTGATGGACTTGCCTCATGTGGAAGGCACTGCCACACAATGACAAGGCACTCCCTGAGTGTGAGCAAGGACAGCTGGATTTTACTCTCCTCTCCAACATAAGTTAACTCTATGATTGTATCACTAAGGCCTCTTTCCTTATAAGATACGTTTTTTCCTCTAAGGGAGATTCACCCTGAGCTAACATCTGTGCCCATCTTTCTCTATTTTGTATGTGGGTCACTGCCACAGGATGGCTGCTGCTGAGTGGTGTAGGTCCGTGTCTGGGAACCGAACCCAGGCCACCAAAGTGGAACGTGCTGAACTTAACAACTAGGCCATGGGGCTACCCCCGTTATAAGATACTTTTTAATCTTTTTATTGTTAAATGAAAACAGATATAGAAAATTGTACAAAACTTGTATATGTGGTGTGCACACATACTCATATATTTATATGTATCCTCATGGATTCATACAATTTCTAATTCAAATCAGGACTACAAAGTTTACTTAACCTTTTTAATATTAATTTAAATTTCTGTTCTTCCACAGTGGGAATGGTGGTTTCCCACGTGACAGAGAGTGATAGAACTACAATATGCAGAATTATTCATTTATTTTATACTGCCGTACACATTGGCAGAAAACAATCCTGAGACTACCTCCCCCAACTGCTACTACTGAGAACAGTTACAAGCTGCCTTTGCTCATGCTGTCCCCATCTGTGCACTTGTTAGCCCCCTTTAGTGTTAGGTTTGTGTATATCTGCAGCAGCAGTTCCCACGGTCAGGGTATGCAGCACTCTCTCCATCACCCTCACTCTATCCTAATTCCCCAAGTATCTGTGTAATTCCTGCTCGTTATCAGTCCTTGTGTCCACATTTCCTCCATCACTTTGGCTGTCTGAAGTTTGTTCTCAAATAGAGTCCTTAGGCAAAGCTCATGGGAGAAAAATGCCCTGATTTCTTGTGTTTTTTTGTTTTTTAAGTTTGTGCCTTTAATATGTGAAGGTCATTTTTTTAAGTATAAAGTCCTTGCTCACATATCTTTTCTTAACTATCTTAAACTATCTTAACTATCGCTTAACTATCTTAAACGTGTTACTGTATTTTGTTTTGGCAAAAACAACAACTAAAACAACAAAAAATCACTGCTCTTGAAAAGTAGGATGATCTAATCTTATTTCCTTTTTAAGTCATGTGCTCTCCTTTTAATTTTATTGAGATAAAATTTACATACCCATTTTAAGTGTACAATTGAATGGTTTTTAGTATATTTACAGAGTTGTACAAGCATCACCACCATCTAATATTAGAATATTTCTATCACCTCGAGAAGAAAACTCATGTCTATTTGTAGTCATTGCTCCCCAACTCAACCCTAAGCAAGCACTAGTCTACTTTCTGTCTTTGTAGATTTGCTTTTTCTAGACATTTTGTATAAGTGAAATAATTCAATGTGTGGTCTTTTGTGTCTACTGGCTTTTATCACTTTACATCATGTTTGTGAGTTCATGCTTGTTGTAGCATGTATCAGTGCTTCATTCTTGTTTAATGCTAAGTAGTAGTTCATTGCATGGATATACCACATTCTACTTATCCATTCACCACACTCACCAACTGATGGATATTTGAGTTGTTTCCATTTTGTAGCTATTATGAATGATGCTATGAAAATACATGTGTAAGTCTTTGTATGGACATATCTTTTAGTTTCTCTTGGGTAGATACCTAAGAGTGGAAGTGCTGGGTCATGGCCATGTTTTTTTTTGCCTAGACACTTGAAGAACTTTTGATTCCTGAAAAGTCTTATAATTTTGTGAGCGTATGTCTTGGTCATTATGGGTCAATATTCTCAGGTACGTTGTGTGCTCTTTCAATATGTAGCTTCAAATATATGTATTTTCTTATGTATGTATTTATTATATATGAACATATATATTATATGTATATTGTATAATGTATATTATGTATATAATTGTAAAATATTTATTATATAACATTGTATATTATATATAGTACTGTATACAGTATATTATTGTTATATATTGAAATATATATTTTGTTATATATATATATGTGTATGTATATATACACACATGTGTGCACATCAGGAAAGGTTTTTGAATGACAGATTTTAGTATTTATTCTATGCTCTGATTTTCTTCTTTGGGTGGTGTTATTCATATACTGTATCTTCTTTGCCTGCCTGACTTCAATATTTGTCACTTTCTCTCAATTTCTTTTTCTCATTTATTTTGATTCTTAATATTATCTTCCTTACTTTTAAGTATTTTAAATATTGTTATTATAAACTAAATTATTATGCACCTTCTAGTTTAGTTTTCATTTCTTTCTTTTTTATTTTTTTAATTTTCCCCTTTTGCCTTCCCCCTCACCCCTTCCCCTCTGGTAACCACCAGTCTATTCTCTGTACCTATATGTTTGCTTGTTGTTGTTGTTGTTTTTATCTTTCATATACGAGCGAAATCATATGGTATTTGGCTTTCTCTGTCTGAATTATTTCGCTTAATATAATGCCCTCAGGTTCCATCCATGTTGTCATAAATGGCAAGATTTCATCTTTTTTTTTATAGCCAAGTAGTAGTCCGTTGTGTGTGTGTGTATATATATACCACACTTTCTTTATTCATTCGTCCCTTGATAGGGACTTAGATTGTTTCCAAGTCTTGGCTATTTGCTGCAGTGAACATTAAGGGTGCATGTATCTTTCCAAATTAGTGTTTCTGTATTGTTTGGATGAATATCCAGAAGTTGAATAGGTGGATCGTATGGTAATTCTATTTTTGATTTCTTGAGGAATCTCCATTCTGTCTTCCATAGTGGCTGCACCAGTTTACAGTCTCACCAGCAGTGTAGGAGGGTTCTCTTTTCTCCACATCTTCTTCAACACTTGTTATTTCCTGTCTTTTTAATAATAGCCATTCTGATTGGCATGAGGTGATATCTCATTGTGGTTTTGATTTTCATTTCCCTAATAATTGATGTTAAACATCTTTTCATGTGCCTGTTGGCCACCTGTATACCTTCTTTGGAAAAATGTCTATTCAAGTCCTCTGCCCATCTTTTAATCGGGTTGTTAGTTTTTTTGTTGTTGAGTTGTATGAGTCCTTTATATATTTTGGATATTACTCCCTTACCAGATATATGATTTGCAAATATCTTCTCCCAATTCCTAGGTTGTCTTTTCATTTTGTTGATGGTTTCCTTTGCCGAGCAGAAGCTTTTTAGTTTGATATAGTACCATTTGTTTATTTTTTCTTTTGTTTCGCTTGCCTGAGGAGACATGATATTCAAAAAGATACTGCTAAGACCGGTGTCAAAGAGGGTGCTACCTATTTTTCTTCTAGGGGTTTTATGGTTTCAGGTCTTCCATTCAAGTCTTTAATCCATTTTGAGTTAATTTTTGTTTTTGGTGCGAGATAGTGGTATATTTTCATTTTTTGCTTGTGGCTGTCCAGTTTTCCCAGCACCATTTATTGAAGAGACTCTCCTTTCTCCATTGTATCTTCTTGGCTCTTTTGTTTAAAATTAGCTGTCCATAGATGTGTGAGTAGTTTTCATTTCTAAAACGATTTTTCCCATTGTTTATGATTCACTCTTAAGGTCTGTCCCTTCATTTTAGAGTATTTCTAATTCAGATTTGTGGTTCTTTTTTGTGTCTTACATCACCTTAATGCCTTTTACCTTACTTTAAAATAGTGCATTACAGTTTGGGTTGTTGTTTTCTTTTCTTTTGTTTGTTTGTCTTTCTAGCATGGTTTTCCATTGTTTGTAGTGATGTTATTCTATTTTATCTTTTTTCTCCCTCATGGTAGCTGTCTATGGGATTTGATCTCTACTTTGTTGTCATCTTTTTTTATATGAACTTAGTTTTCCTGACATTTAGATGGAGGCTGAGTTCATATAGCTTTTCTAACTTTCTGGGGCTCTCTCTTCTGTTGTTTTTGCATAGTGTCAAAAAAAATTGGCAGGTTACTTCTTTTCATCATTCCAATGAAATTGATGTGTCATAAATTAACCTTTGAGGAGTATACAATTCATGGTTTTTAGTATGTTCACAAAGTTGTCCATCACCACTATCTAATCAGAATATCTTACTCACTTCAAAAAGAAACCTCATGCCTATTAGTAGTCACTTCCTATACCCCCTTCCCCCCAGCTCCTAGCTACCACTACTCTAGTTTCTTTCTTAATAGATTTATCTATTTTGGACATTTTATATCAATGGATTTGTACAGTATGTGGCTTTTTTGTGTCTGGCTTCTTTGACTTAGCATAATGTTTTCAAGTTTCATTCATCCTGCAGCGTGCATCAGTACTATGTTCCTTTTTTGGCTGAATAATATTCTATTGCATAGGTATACTACATTTTATCTATCCATTCATCGGTTGATGGATATTTGAATTTCTTCCATTTTTGGCCATTATGAAAAATATTGTTAGGAATATTCATGTACAAGTTCTTGTGAGAACATGTGTTTTCAATTCCCTTGGGTATACCTAGGAGTGGAATTTCTGGGTCATATTTAGTAACTCTATTCTCTAATTACTGATTAGGTAGGATTTATGTCTGCCATTTTGCTATTTGTTTTCTGAATGTTTTATGCCTTTTTTTGTTCTTATATTCCTCCATTACTGCCTTCTTTTGTTAAATAGATATTTTCTAGTGTATCATTTAAAATTGTCATTATTTTTTATTTACTTTTTTAGTGCTTTCCCTGAGGACTACAATTAACATCTTAATTTCTAACAATCTAATCTAATTTCAATGGTATACAAAACTTTATTCATATGTTGCCTGCTTCCCTCCTCCCCTCCTTTGTGCTATTATCTTACACAAATTAATCTTTTTTTTTATTGCAGTAACATTGGTTTATAACATTACATAAATTTCAAGTGTACATCATTATATTTCAATTTCTGTGTAGATTACATCATGTTCACTACCCAAAGACTACTTACCATCCATCACCACACACATGTGCCTAGTCACCCCTTTCTGCCCTCCGCCCTCCCCCCTTCTCCTCTGATAGCCACCAATCCAATGTCTGTGTGTATGTGTTTGTTTGTTGTTGTTTTTACTTTCTATTTATCAGTGAGATCATACGGTATTTGACTTTCTCCCTCTGACTTATTTCGCGTAGCATAATACCCTCAAGGTCCATCCACATTGTCACAAATAGCCAGATTTCATTGTTTCTTATGGCTGAGTAGTATTCCGTTATGTCTATAACCACAGCTTCTTTATCCATTCATCTCTTAATGGGTACCGAGTTTGCTTACAAGTCTTGGCTATTGTGAATAGTGGCTGCGATGAACATAGGAGTGCATGTATCTTTACACATTTGTGTTTTCATGGTTTTTGGATAAATATCCAGCAGTGGAATAGCTGAGTTGTCTGGTAGTTCTATTCTTAATTTTTTGAGGACTCTCCATACTGTTTTCCATACTGGTTTCACCAGTTTGCATTCTCAACAGCACTGTATGAGTGTTCTTTTTCTCCACATGCTCTCCAACAGTTATTGTTTCCTGTCTTGTTAATTATAGCCATTCTGACCAGAGTGAAGTGATAGCTCATTGTAGTTTTGATTTGCATTTCCCCGATAGTTAATGATGTTGAACATCCTTTCATGTGTCTATTGGCCATTTGTATATCTTCTTTGGAGATACGTCTGTTCAGATCTTTTGCACACTTTTTATTGGCTTGTTAGTATTTTTTTTTGTTGAGATGTATGAGTTCTTTGTATATTTTGAATATTAATGCCTTATCAGGTATATGGTTTGCAGATATCTTCTCCCAATTGTTAGGTTGTCTTTTCATTTTGTTGATGATTTCCTTTGCTATGCAGAAGATTTTTAGTTTGATGTAGTCCCATTTGTTTATTTTTTCTATTGTTTCCCTTGCCTGGTCAGACATGATACTTGAAAATATGCTGCTAAGGCTGATATTGAAGAGTGTACTGCCTGTGTTTTCTTCTAGAATTTTTATTGTTTCAGGTCTTACATTCAAGTCTTTAATCTATTTTGAGTTAATTTTTGTGTATGGTAAAAGATAATGGTCTACTTTCATTCTTTTGCATGTGGCTGTCCAGTTTTCCAAACACCATTCATTGAAGAGACTCTCCTTTCTCCATTGTATGCTCTTGGCTCCCTTGTTGAACATTAGCTGTCCATAGATGTGTGGGTTTATTTATGGGCTCTTGATTATGTTGCATTGATCTGTGTGTCTGTTTATGCGCCAGTACCAAGCTGTTTTGGTTACTATGGCTTTGTTGTATATTTTGAAATCAGGAGTGTGATACCTCCAGCTTTGTTGTTTTTTCTCAGGACTCCTTTGCTATTCGGGGTCTTTTGTTGTTCCATATAAGTTTTAGGATTCTTTGTTCTATTTCCCTGAAAAATGTCATTGGAACTTTGATAGGGATTGTATTGAATCTGTAGATTGCTGTAGGAAGCATGGACATTTTAACTATGTTAATTCTTCTAACCAAGAGCACAGAACGTCTTTCCATTTCTTTGTATCTTCCTTAATTTTTTTCAATAATGTTTTATAGTTTTCAGTGTACAGATCTTTCACTTCTTTGGTTAAGTTTATTCCTAGGTATTTTCCTCTTTTTGTTCCAACTATAAGTGGGATTGTATTCTTAATTTCTCTTTCTGCTACTTCATTGTTAGTTAAATAAGAGTGGTGACTCAACCAGAGGCACTTGCAACTATAATATACCACTATGTGCTAGGGAGCTTTGGGGAGAAGAAGAAGAAGAAAAAAGAAGATTGGCAACAGATGTTAGCTTGGGTGCCAATCTTTAAAAAAAAAAGGGTAGTGAAAGTGGGCATCCTTGTCTAGTTCCTGTTCTTAGAGGGATAGCTTCCAGTTTTTCCCCACTGAGGATGATATTAGCTGTGGGTTTTTCATATATGGGCCTTATTATGTTGAACTGCTTTCCTTCTATACCCATTTTATGCATAGTTTTTTTTTTATCATAAATGGATTCTGTATCTTGTCAAATGCTTTTTCTGCATCTATTGAGATGATCATGTGGTTTTTATTCTTTATTTTGTTAATGTGGTGTATCACCTTGATTGATTTGTGGATGTTGAACCGTTCTTGTGTCCCTGGAATAAATCCCACTTGATTGTGGTGTATGATCTTTTAAATATATTGTTGTATTTGATTTGCTAGTATTTTGTTGAGGATTTTTGCATCAATGTTCATCAATGACATTGCCCTGTAATTTTCTTTTCTTGTAGTGTCCTTGTCTGGTTTTGGTATCAGGGTAATGTTGGCTTCATAGAATGAGTTAGGAAGCTTCCCCTCCTCTTCAATTTTTTGGAAGAGTTTGAGAAGGATAGGTATTAAGTCTTCTTTGAATGTGTGGTAGAATTTGCCAGGGAAGCCGTCTGGTCCTGGAATTTTATTTTTGGGAGGTTTTTGATTACTGTTTTCATCTCTTTACTGGTTATTGATCTATTCAGATTCTCTGTGTCTTCTTGATTCAGTTTTGCAAGGTTGTATGATTCTAAGAATTTATCCATTTCTTCTAGATTGTCCAATTTGTTGATATATACCCTTTTGTAGTATTCTCTTATAATCTTCTGTATTCCTGAGGTGTCCATTGTAATTTCTCCTCTTTCGTTTCTGATTTTATTTGTTTGAGCCTCCTCTCTTTTTTTCTTGGTGAGTCTAGCTAAAGGTTTGTGAATTTTATCTTTTCAAAGAACTGGCTCTTAGTATCATTGATTTTTTTTCTACTGTTATTTTAATCTGTTTTCACTTATTTCTGCTGTGATATTTATTATTTCCTTCCATCTACTGATTTTGGGCTTTGTTTGTTCTTCTTTTTCCAGTTCCTGTAGGTGCACTGTTAGATTGTTTATTTGAGATTTTTCTTGTTTGTTGAGGTAGGCCTGTATTGCTATCAACTTCTCTCTTAGAACCACTTTTGCTGTATCCCATAGATACTGGCATGTCGTATTTTCATTTTCATTTATCTCCAGGTATTTTTTGACTTCTCCTTTGATTTGTTCATTGACGCAGTTGTTTTTCAGTAGCATTTTGTTTAATCTGAAAGTATTTTTGGCTTTTCTTCCTGTAATTGATTTCTAGTTTCATCCTGTTGTGGTCAGAAAAGATGCTTGATATTATTTTGGTGTTCTTAAATTTATTGAGACGTGTTTTGTCACCTAATATGTGATCTATCCTCGAGAATGTTCCATATGCATATGAAAAGAATGTGTATTCTGCAGTTTTTGGATGGGTTGTTCTGTGTATATTTACTATGCCCATCTGGTCTAATGTGTCATTTAAGGCCAGTGTTTTCTTATTGATCTTCTTTTTGGATGATCTATCCATTGGGGTAAGTGGAGTGTTAAAGTCCCTTACTGTGTTACTGTCTATTTCTCCTTTATGTTTGTTAATAATTATATATTTAGGTGCTCCTATGTTGGGTGCATAGATATTTACAAGTGTTATATCCTCTTGTTGGATTGTTCCCTTTATCACTACCTAGTGCAGTTCTTTGTCTCTTGTTACAGTTTTTGTTTTGAAGTCTATTTTGTGTGATATCAGTATTGCTACCCTAGCTTTCTTTTCTTTGCTATTTGTATGGAGTATCTTTTTCCATCCTTTTACTTTCAGTTTGTGACTGTTTATAGGTTTGTAGTGGGTCTCCTGTATGCAGCATATATATGGGTCTTGTTTTATATCAGCCACCCTATGCCTTTTGATTGGAGCATTTAGTCCATTGACATTTAAAGTAGATTTTTTTTTCACCCCAATCCCCAGTAAATAGTTGTGTATCCTAGTTTAAGTCATTCTAGTTATTCTGTGTGGGATGCTGACACAGCATGGCTTGATGAATGGTGCCATAAGTCCTTGCCCAGGATCCAAAGCGGCAAACCCCAGGCTGCCAAAGTGGAGCATGCAATCTTAGCCATTTGTCCACAAGGATGGCCCATAAAGTAGCTATTGATAAGTATGTATTTATTGCCATTTTGTTACATTTCTTCTGGTTTTTTTAGTAGTTCTTGTCTGTTCCTTTCTTTCTTTCTTGCTCTCTTCCCTTGTGGTTTGATGGCTTTCTTTAGTAGTATGTTTAGGTTCCTTTCTCTTAATTTTTTGTGTATTTATCAGAGGTTCCTAGTTTGTGATTACCATGAGGTTCATATATAGTAACCTACATATATAGCAATGTATATTAAGTCAATGATCTCTTTAGTTTCACCTCTTGCTAAAAGCTCTACTCTTTTACTCCTCTCCTCCCACATTTTATGTGTTTGATATCATATCTAACCTCTTTTTGTGTGTGTATCTGTTACCCTCTTATCCTGGAAATAGATAATTTTAACACTTTTCTCTTTTGATCTTCATAATATCTTCATAAGTGGTTGATCTGTTACCTTTACTGTCTATTTGCCTTTACCTGTGGTTTCCTTGCTTTTGTTTGGGTAATTTTCTTATTCCTATTTATGATCTTCTCTTTCCCACTTAAATAAGTCCCTTTAGCCTTTCTTGTAGGGTTGGTTTTTCCATGATAACCTACTTTAGTCTTTGCTTGTCTGGGAAACTATCTCTCCTTCTATTCTGAATGATAACCTTACTGGATAGAATTTTCTTGGCTGTAGACTTTTTTCCTTTCATCACTTTAAATATATTGTGCCACTCCCTTCTAGCCTGTAAGATTTTGGCTGAGAAGTCAGCTGATAGCCTTATGGGGTTTCCTTTATATATCACTTGTTGCCTTTTTCTTTCACCCTTTAGGGTTCTTTCTTCATCTTTAATTCTGGACAGTTTAATTATAATATGTCTTGGCGTGGGCCTCTTTAGATTTATCTTGTTTGGTGCTCTCTGTGCTTCCTGTACCTGGATGTCTGTTTCCTTCTTTGGGTTAGGAAAGTTTTCAGGTATTATTTCTTCAGATAGATTATCTGCCCCTTTGTCTCTCTCTTCTCCTTCTGGAACACCTATGATATGAATGTTAGTGCATTTGATGTTGTCCCAGAGGTCCCTTAGACTGTCCTTGTTCTTTTAAATTCTTTTTTCTTGTATCTGATCAGCTTGAGTGATTTCCTCTAGTCTTTTGTCCAGCCTGCTCATCTCTTCCTCTCTATAATCTACTCTGCTATTGAGTCCCTCAGGTGAATTTTCCATTTCTAGTATGGTAGTCTTCATTTCTGACTGGTTCTTTTTTGTATTTTCCAGTTCTTTTTATTTACTTATCTATTTACTCATTTACTTATTTATTTATTTATGTTAGGATGATTATCCCTGAGGTAACATCAGTGGAAATCTTCCTCTACTCTGTATGTGGGACACCACCACAGCATGGCTTGACAAGCAGTATGTAGGTCCATGTCCTGGATCTGAACCCGCCATCCCCAATCCACTGAAATGGAGTGCACAAAACTAACTACTATGCCACTGGGCCAGCCCCCTATATTTTCTAATTTTTTGTTGACGTTCTGAGTTCATCCATTCTTCTCCTAAGACCAGTGATCATCCTTATGACTTTTTATTTGAACTCTTTGTCAGGTAGATTGTTCATTTCTGTTTCATTTAGTTCTTTTTCTGGGTTTTGTCCTGTTCCCTTACTTGGAACGTATTCCTTTGCCTCCTCATTTTGCCTCATTCTCTGTGCTTATATCTATGTATTAGGTGGGTCAGTGATGTCTCTTGATCTTGGAGAGGTGGCCTTATGTAAGAGATGCCTTATGAGGCCCAGCAGTGTGCTTCCCTTTCATCACCAGTTCCAAGTGTTCCAGGACTGCCCCCTGTGTGGGCTACATGTGTCCTCTGTTGTGGCAGGGTAGCTTTTGCTGCAGGTGCCTGGGGAGGCTAGGCTGTACCCCTGGCCAGCTGGTTGTAAGGCTCACCTGCATGTGGCTGCTATGGACCCTTCAGTCACTTTATCAGGTTTGGGGAGCCCCAGCACAGTTGGCTGCAAGGTCTAATAGCACACTCCTGTTGCAGTTTTTCTGTTAACTGGGTAGATCACTAGCATGGCTGGTTGCTACACTTAGGGCCTTACAATTGCTGTAGGCCTCTGGCCTGCAAGGCTATTGTCAGCTTTCTCAGGATTGCAGCAATGTGGAGCTTGCCCCTGGCATGGGAGCACCTAATTGTTTCAGGCTTTGTAAGGTGGGGCTGATCCCCTGTGTGGCTGTTTGAGAAGCACAAGTCTTCTGCAGCTGAAAGACACCACCACCTACAGGTCCACACACCCCATCAACACAGCTGTGCTCTGTGTGTGCACCCCACCTACTGAAGCAGACCCAGTCACCACTTGCAGAGGCCCCACACTCTCCACTCACTCATCGTGCATGCCCTGTCCCACAGAGGCAGACCCACTCACCCGGCTGCAGTGGTTTGAGGCACTGCGCCTATGTGGGCCCACAAGTTGCCTGAGGGCTTGCTGTTGGGTGGGGCCAGTCCCTAGGGCAAGTTGCCTGCCCTGACTGAGCTGGATTAAATTTGTGCTCTAGTGGGCAGGGCAGTCCCTGGACTAACAGGCCAGGGGAAGACCTTCAATGATGTATGCCAGCATCTGTGTCAGCATGCCTGTACTAGGTCACAATAATGGCTGCTGCCAATGTCTCAGCCCCTGGAAAGGTCTCACCTCTCACTGAGATGCACCCAGAGCCTGACAGGTGAGTCTCTTTTCACCAAAGGACTGTGCACCTTTCTTTCTGGTGATTTTAGGTTCCTTTCTGAAACTGGTGAATTTGTGTGTGGGCCCTTTAAGAGGAGGCCTTTTCCACCTTATGTCTGATTGCTTTTCTAGGGGTATTTCCTGTTGTAGTTAATAGCCAGTAAAACCAGATGTTATGACACTTGTCTCAGTTATGCTGAATTCAAAAGCTTCTTATAGTGGTAACGCTCCTCTGCCCAGCTCCTCTGCTCCTCCAGGGAAGCCTGTGTACCTTAGTGTTGCTCCTGCCTGGCCATGAAATACCAGGTCTCACAAAGGTGGCTTTTTTCTCTCCAGAAAGGAATTTATGCCTTTTCCACCTCAGTTAGCAGTGTCCCTTGTTGCAGGGCTTCTTTTGATCCAGTTTTCAGTTCTCTCTCAAGGGTCATTGTTCCAAGAATAGTTATAAATTTGTTGTGTCCATGGGAGGAGGTGAGTTCAGAGTCTGCCTATGCTGCCGTCTTGACTGAACTCCTAACCATCAAATTACATCTTATACATTGTACATTCATCAACACAGATTTGTAATTGTATTGTGTGATTGCATTTAAATCAGATAGAATAAAAAAAAGTTAGTTACAAAACATATATTTATTCTATTTTTTATATTTACTCACATAGTTACCTTTACTGGTGTTCATTATGTCTGCATTTGGATGTGAGTTATTATCTAGTGTGCTTTTACTTTCAACTGAAGTACTCCCTTTAGTGTTTCTTTTAGGGGAGGTTTGCTAGCAATAAATTCTCTCTGCTTTTGTTTGTCTGATAATGTGTTCGTTTCTCCCATATTTTTGAAAGATAGTCTGGATATAGAATTCTTGCTTGACAGTCTTTTTCTTTTAGGACTTTGACTATATCATCTCACTGCCTTCGGCCTCCATGGTTTCTGATGAAAAGTTAGTTTTTAACATTATTGAAGATCCATTGCATGTGATGAGTTACTTCTCTCTTGCTGCTTTCAAGATTCTCACTTTGGCTTTTGTCCATTTGATATTGATGTGTCTAAGGGTGGATCTCTTTGAGTTATTCTACTTGGGGTTTCTTAAGCTTCTTGGGTGTAGATTCATGATTTTCATCAAATTTGGGGAATTTGGACCATTATTGGTTTAAATATTCTTTCTGACCCTTCTCTACTTTCCATCTGCAACTCCTGTGATGTGTATGTTGGTACACATTGATGTTGATGGTTTCTCACAAGACTCTAAGGCTCTGTTAATTTTTCATCATTCTTTTTTCTTTCTGTTCCTCAGACAGGATAATCTCAGTTGACTATCCCCAAGTTTACTGATTCTTTCTTCTGCCTCCTCAAATCTGCTGTTGATCTCCTCTAGTGAACTTTTCATTTCAGTTATTGTAATTTTCCACTAAAGAATTTCTATCATTTTTAAAAGAATGTTATTCTGTGTCTTTATTGATATTTTCTATTTGATGAGACATCATTCTCATACTTTCCTTTAGTTCTTTACTCATGGTGTCCTTTAATTTTTTGAACATATTTAAGATAGTTCATTTAAAGTCTTTGTCTAGGAAGCTCAACATCTGGCTTCTCAAGGACAGTTTTTATTGTTTGTTTTTCCCCCAATGGATAGGGCATACTTTCTTTTTCTTTGAAGGTCTCAAAATTTTTCATTGAAAACTGGATATTTCAAATGACATAATATGGCAACTCTGGAAATCAGATTCTTCCCTCTATTTAAGATCTTTTGTTGTTGCTGGGTTTTGTTGTTGTTGTTGTTCTTGTTGTCTCTTTAGTGACTTTGGTAAGCTAATTCTGTAAAGTCTGCACTCTCTGTTGTGTGTGGCCTCTGAAGTCTCTGCTTGGTTAGCTTAGTGGTCAGATAATGATTGGACTGATTTCCTTAAACACCTGGAGTCAGTCAGTCTCCCAAGCTTTGCTGAAGAGTTCTGTATGTGTGCTGGGGCACACCCTCAACACTCAGCCAAGCAGTTGACAGCTCTGCCTTAGCCTGCACCTCATGCTTTCTCAGAGCATGAAGGTCAGCTGGGGGAGAGCTCAGGGCCTTCTTGTCTTTCTTGAGCAGGCACACTGCCCTGGGCATGCAGTCAGCCCTATGCATGCTTGTGGCTGTCCAGATTCCCAGGATTATGGAAGAGCTCTATAAAGCCTCTATGAATATCTCATTCTCCAGCTTTTTCTTTAGAACTTTTTTGTTAGTCTATTGCTTGCCCCAACTGTTATCTCCACCTTAGGCAGCTGAGAAGTTAAACATGTCTCTAGATATTTTCAACAAATACCCCTGGAGTAAAGGCTTTTACACATGGTGAGCTTTGAGTCAGGTTAGATGAAGTCAAATGGGGTCCTCTAGGGAACCATCAGCCCGGTCAAATATTGACAGTCCTCTGGTAATGAGGCTTTGAAGGGACTCCAAACCATTCTGCCCTTTCCTGTGGTTTCCTGGCTTCTGGTTTTCACTGTGATTGTAGCTTTTCATTTCAAGGCTGTGGCAGAGCTGGAGAGGATGATGGAAATAGGGCAAATTGAAAATACCTGAAAGTTCACTGTTCTTACTGAGAATCAGCTGTTTTCCTTGGGTAAATGCTCTCCCCAGATCCTTGCCAACCTTTAGTTATTTTCCAGAGTTCTGAAAAAGTTGATTCTGAGCATCTTTGACAATTTTCTCATTATTTTTATGGAGGACTGCCATTTTCACTGATTCTACAGCTTACTTCTTGAGGTTTCTTTCCTCCGGCCCTCCAATTTTATCTGGACATCGTCTGGGGTTAACTATCCTTGGAGATAACGTCACTTAGATTTGATTTAAATGTGGTCTTGGGTTTTGTTCACCTTCTAGTTGCTATGTCTATTTTTATGTAGGAATTGGGGAATATCCAAAACAATGCTGCCATGGCCATATCTGTCTTCCCAGAATCAATTGATCACTCAACCAGTTTGCCTCTCTCTCTCTCTCTTTCTGTCTCTCATCTCTTATCTCTGTCTCTCATCTCTGTTTTGTCTAACATAGAAATGCATGCCTGTTTTCTCTATTGCCCTTTCCGTATTAAAAATATCCATTGGATTCATCTACATTGAAGCAGCAAGTCACTTTTGCCTTTAGAGTAGCAGTTTTAGCCCTGGCATCATAGTAACAACTTGGAAGCCTCAAAAACGAGGGTGTCTGGGCCTTACCCACAAAGATTCTGACTTGATTGGTTTCCTATGGGGCCTTCCATCAGCACCTCTTGATAATTCCGCAGGTAATTCCAGTGTTTTAATACCTCTTTTCGTGTGTATAAAAATGAAAGAAATACTCTCTGAGTTATGCAGAACTTGTTTTAAATACAAACATATGAATCACTTTCTTCCTATTCATGTCTTAAAATTTTTAGCTGAATGTTAAGATATGTAAATTATAAGCTTTAATGGCATTTTAATCCTGTTTGGCAAATTAATATGATATATTTTGTTACAATTTTCATAGAAAAGTGAATAGTAATACTTGGTATAGTATAGAAGAGTATAATTTTTAGATAGTTGTAACTTTCAATATTTGGCCCATACTTTCTTTTTGCTATAGGAAGAATAGACCTTTTTGTTTAGTAGATTTAAAAGCCGGAGGCCCAAAGTGATTAAGGCGCATTCCCAGTGCCATGCAGTTGGCACAGAGGTGGAACGAGAACCAGAACCCCAGCAGCAGTGTGAGAAGCAGTGGTTCCCAAAATTCTGCTCTTAGGGCCCATTCATATTATTAAAAATTTTTGAAGACCCCAAAGAGTTTGTTTTTTTGTGGGTTAGTGTTTTCCAGATTTATTGTATTAAAAATTAAAAATTGAGAAAACTTAAAAACAGCTGTTTACTAATTCATTTAAAAATTAAAATAATCACAATAAACTCAACACATAATAACCATAATAACTATGTCTTTTAAAACATAAAAAATAGATTTTTCTTTTGTTTATGTTTTTGCAAATTTCTTTAATGCTTGGCTTAATAAAACAGCTGGATCCTCATATCAGCTTCTGCATTCATTCTATGAAGTTTCCACCTGCATAGCCTCTGGAAAACTCCAGTGCATGCTCGTGAGAAAATGAAAATGAAAAAAGCAAATAATGTCTTAATATTTTATGAAAATAATTGTGACTTTATGACCACTTGGAAGGACCTTGGGGACCCACAGAGGTCCTTGGATCGCACTTTGAGAACTGCTTGCAGAGTTTCAAAAGAGTATGGGTTTGGAATCAGGAGAAAGTTTAAGTTCCAATGGTGCCACTAGCGAGCTGTGTCAGCTCAGAACATACCTATGACAGCACGTAATCTCTCCTACTTTCCATCTCTTTACTTCTGAAATGCGGGCAGCACCGCAGGACTTTGTTCAAGTGCCTGGGACCAGACTCTGAGACAGAGGTACTTGCAGCCAGGTTACTTTCTGTCCTCACCAGCTGGATGGGTGATAAAGGGAACCTATGATGTATGCTTTGTGGTTTCCACTTCAAAGGGAGGGGCACAGCCAAACGTCACACTGGTGAACTCCACGGTGGACCCATCCCTTCCCATTACAATCATTTAGTGTTTGTTTCTGTAAGTTTGCTTCCTCATTGTCCATCTCAAAATTTCAGAGGCATTGTCCATGATTCAAAGTGACATCAATTGCTTGCTGCCAAGGCATCCAAGTCTACATAGAACACAAATCCTTTCAACTATCAGACATTGGGAAAATGTATTACTTGGAGGAAAGGCTTGTGCTCGCCGCCTGACCCCATAAGCCATTTGATGTTGTCTCCTGGAAAAGACCTTCCCAGGACACACCTGCACTTTTACCAAGACTTTGGAAACTGATTCGTGAGGCTGGTGGAGGCAGGGGGG
>NC_060274.1:132093484-132130990 GCF_021613505.1 Equus quagga | reverse complement strand
GGGGGGAGTCAGGCTTGGTCCCAGGAGCTTTTCACATGGAAGAGCCGCATGTTGGAAGGCAGATGCCAGGTTTGGGGCGCTGCCGGGAAGGGTGAAAAATGGCGGTGGGAGATCGAAGGGGTCGATGTGTAGGTCAGAGGGACGGAAACTTGAGCTGCTGAGTGTCACAGATATGTGAGCCAACAAGCCAACAAGGACCAGGATGTCGTGGGGAAGATGCCTCATGCAGTGTGTATCTGAAGAGCATTACTGAGGGGCAGTTTCAAGGGGTGCCCCGAGCTGAGGCAGATGGAGCCCAGGGCTCCTTACTTGAGCAGTCATCTCTCTAAGGAGGGATGGGACGCTGTTCCCTCTGCACTTGGGCTGCTCAGGCCTCGTTCCCCTATAGCTCTTTCCATGGGGGTCAGGGCTAGGGCTTGGACAGGTGACAGAGTTCCCTCCTGCCTTTCCTCCCAAGGTCACAAAGGAAACAAGTCACGGAGACACGCAGAAGAGCATTGGAAGGGGTGGCTGTCTGGCCTCTCCAGGTGTGGCACCTGCTATGGTGGGTTGCAGAAGCTGTTCCTCATGTCTCCCCTGTCGCTCCCTCAGGAGGTCTCGCCTAAGCTTCACCCTAGTGGAGCCCCTTTCTTATGCTCTTTCTGTATTCCTGCTTTTTCTCCATACCATCTTACAGGTTCTAATTCACATTGATCTGGTTGTTCTTTGGCATCAGTCTCCCATCTAGACTGTAAAGTCCGTGTGGTGGGATGGGTTTGCTTCCCTCACTCTGCCGCTCCCCACCCTGTGGAATGCCTGACACACAGCAGGTCCAAAAATGTAGACATTAGGGGAAGAGTTCTCTCTTGCCTTTTCACTCCTCATGTTTCTGGGTGGGAAGCCAAGGATTGCACTCTGCTTAAAACTTATTTAAATGCTATTTTAGTTATATCTGTCGATAATTTGGTTTTCTACAGGAGAGGGTGAAAACATAATACTGCCAAGTGATTTAGGGTATCTTTTGGTTTCAATACCAATATTCTTACCCTTTCTTACTAAGGTGGGCAGAAAGTTGAATAAAGCAGGTGTATTTGACTTCAACACTGCTAAGAAGGAGTTAACCTTTTCCTTTGTTTTATTCTTCAAAAAACCAAAAGTTATTAAACAAAAATCAGATATCCTATTCAGAAAATGACATGCACCCATCCGTCAGAGCCTGCACATGCTTTTTACCACAAAAGTATGTAAGAACTGGATATGAAAAGAGGGAGCAGGAAGCAATGTCCACAAACTTTGCTGAACCAGTGGCATCTAAAGTCAATGCATTCTTCAAGCTTAGGTAGTAGTTATGTTCATTTAACTCTGTATTTACTAACACATTGAGGGAGGAGCCTTGAGCATGTGTGAGGGAAGAAGAATTGCTGGTTGGACTTTCAGGAAACTGCTTTCACACTAGACAGAAGGAGCACAGGAAGGCAGACTAACATTTGGGCAAACAGAAGAGGCACTGATTTATGCACAGCTTGAAGGATGCCTCCTTAATAGTTACCTGTGCTGCTGGCTAGTACCAAATTGACTAGAAATCTAGCAAAGACGTGATCCAACAATGCTAAAGCTACTTCATGCCATACCTTGGACATTGCTGACAGCAACACAAGGCATGTGTCACCCTGCCACACGTTGAGATACAGCCAATCAATAATCTATATCCATACACTCATCCAGTAACCTTCCAATGCAGAAATGTAGTTTAATTGGATGGCACCGGAACACAGCCCTGCTTGGACTCAGACCCCCTCCCTCTCCCTCTGGGCCTAGGCCTGGCCAGAGGGACCCTAGATCCCAAATTTCCATGAGAGCCACTCTGGCAGCTGCAGCACATTGTCCCTGGGATGGATGCAGGCTGCTGCCTCCCACTTGGGTTCCAGGTTAGAATCAGCAATTTCTGAGGCCCCCACCTCTACACCTAATTATCCTAGTTTTTTTCATTTCTGTTGTCTGTTTCCTTTTTAACAGCTTTTTGGCACCAGCGCCCATGCTGGGGGTGGTGGTGGAGGAGGTGCAGCCGGAGCAGAAAGCTGGGAGACCAGCCATTCTGCTCCCTGGAGGGATCTGGGCTCTGGCCGACAGAGCTCAGCACTCTGTGTGCTACTTCTAACTGTGGCCTGGCTGGGTCACTGGCTGGTTGCTGAGGACCCCAGCCTGCCCTGTGGGACAAGGGCTGCATCCAGCTGTGTGTGTGGAGATGTTTAGAACATCTAAATACGATTTGCAGTTCTATGAAACAATCAGAAAGCTTTTCAGTGAGAAACATTATACAAAAAAGAAACTAGGCTATTTATGTGAAATTATGAGGACAATTCGTGAAGGAAAATCTCTGAAGTTATTCTGAAAATTGACATTACTGAAGGAAGTGTTCATGTGCTGCTTCTTAGAGGACTGCGTTTATCAGGACAATGTTTCAGAACCACTGAGATCCCAGAAGCAAGTGGAAGCCACGCTGTGGTGACTGGATCTGAGACAAGCTGGATACCCCAACTCAAACAGTCGAACAGTAAAAACCACAGGAGGAACTACCACACTAGAATGAGCCAGAAGAAGCAACAGATAAAAGATCGAGGCTGTGAGAATAGAAATAATGGAATAGGTTGCAAGAGGCTACCTATTCACCGTTTGAAATAATTAATAAGGAAGTAATGTAAGCAATAATAAAGAAATGAAACAGAATGAAAAAGGAATGGCAGGTTAAAACAGAATAACTAGAACTTCTTGAAATAGAAAATATGGTTGTAGAGACTAGAAAGTCTGTGGATGGGCCAGGCAGCTGGTTAGATACCCAAGAAGTGAGGGTTATTGAGCTGGAGTACAGGTCTAAAGAGATCTCCAAAAATGCAGCATAGAGAGTGAAAGAGATGAAAGATTCAAGTGATGTCAAGTCAGAATTCTTGAAGGAAAGAATAAGGAGAAACCAGGAGAGGCAGTATTTGAAGGAAAGGCTGAGGAACTTCCACAAGTGCAGGAAGATCTGAGACTCGAGGTTGCAGGAGGATGTGAGTTCCCAGCAGGAGATTCCAAAATAAAAATTGAACGTGGACACATCCTAATAGGACTGTAGGAGACCAGAGTCCAAGAGGAGACTTAAGAACAACCAAGGAGAAAAGGCAGAATACATTAAGAAAGAGTGGTATTTATACCGCCCCTTTCTCAACAGCAATAAAGGGCAGAAAACAGTGGGGGAATTCCTTAAATGCTGAGAGAAAATACTTGTCACCTAGAATTACATGTCCACTAAAGCTGAAACTAAAAGTAAAAGTAGAAAAGACAAATGGAAACTGAGTTTCCCACTAGTAGACCTCCCTGAGGGAACTTTTAAAGCATGTAATTCAGGAGTGACACGATCCCACCAAAAAGGTGCAAAAGGAAAAACCATAGAGGAAAAAGACCAGAGAAGACGGAAGTACTATAATTTAAAGTGTTTGTGTGTCAGCACACCAATGAGAAAATGAAAATCTTCTTCAAGCCACAGACAGGAAGAAGATTTGGCTGTGTATGGCCAATAAATAATCAATGCCCAGAATGTAAAGAATGCTCATAAATCAGTAAGCAATAAAGGCTGCTCCACCTCAGTAGAAATCAAAGAAATTGAAGTTACGATCACAAGGTATTAATTCAATAACTGTAAGATTGGTAAAAGTGAAAATCTGGCAATCCCAAGGGTTGACCAGAATCTAGGGCAAATTGGAAATATTTAGACACAGTTGATACAACCATTTTATGTGGTATTTTGGCAACAGAAAAAATTAAGTGAAAATTCGATATCACAGCTCTTTCACTTCTAGTCATTTACTCCGGATTATCTATCTTTGCCTCAGGAAACCTCTTCATGACAGTCATTGCTTATCTATTGTAACAGCAGACAAATGGAAATAACCCAAACATCCATCAGCCAGAGAGTGATTCAAAACTGTGGAGTAACCCAAACTGATGGATTGTGTCTGCATCTCACAAACATGTTGAGCAAATAAAGCAAGATTGCACAGAATACAGAGTCTGAGACTCGGTGGATTTAAAGGAGTAAAACTGTACTGTATCTTGTTTAGGAGAAATTAGATATGCAATGGAAATATAATGGAATATATGGGATGTTGAATATGATATTAGGATAGTTGTCACCTCTGGGATGAGGCGAAGAGAGAGATGCAGTCAGAGGGGATCTCGAATGTAAGGTTTTATTTCTTACATAATGCAGTGGTGTGTACAGGCTATTTATTATGTTGTCTTGTTCTTTTTTGTATGCATGAAACATTTCATAATGAATTGAATAATAAAACGGCCAACAGAGCAAGCAAAAGACATTAGAAAGAAAGTAATAATGAAAAAAAGAGCAGAAAATAAGAAATAAAGAAATGATGGCAAGCATCAAGGAAACAAACATACTACCTTATAGCCAGATGGACTTCTGTGTGTCAGCAGTAGTACCAGAAGGACACACGCACACAGTTATGAGGAAAAGGAAGTCTCGTTCTAGGTAAGCTGAGTTTAAACATCAAGGAGAATGCCACTAATACCTTTGTTCTAAGAAGTGTTAAGAGGCAATTAAAAAAACTATAAACAAGTAAAAGTGACTCACAGAGGTATAGAAAACATGAATAAGTCTATAACCATTAAAAATGTCATATACCTAAATTTTCAAAAAGTTGTTTTTGTGAATTCACTGAGCGTAGCCTACATTCATAGTGGGACATCCATTCTGTCCACAAATTATACTCTTGTGATACTGCCCCAAACATGGGCGACCCCCCACAGAGAGGAGGGAGCACAACCATTGGAATGGATAGTCATAGAGCACCAGTGTTGTTTGAAACACTGGCACATGCAGTGTGTGCCTAGCAATCTAACCTCTGCAAAAGCCTTTGTGTGACTATACATTGACCATCTTCTCCTGTTGGGTAAGAATCCTCCTGAACCGTATTTTTTTTCTAGGTCCCTATTTGCTTGTAACATCTCCTTATTGGCTCTAAAGGACCCCTGCTTACTGGTGAGTTTTGCAATCAAAGGAGAAACAAGGAGTCTTAATTAAATGAAGACACTTTCCAAGACAAACTTTTCTCTCTGTTTTTAAAGAAGTAGAAAGAATGATCAAGGTGAGCTCATAGTATTGTAGGCCGAGGGTTGCTGAACTAAAAGGAAATATAATATTCCAAACAAATGGACTTTTACTTTGCACATTGCGTTTTCACCATTATCTCTTCAAAAAACTAAGAAGATGTATGTCTTGGATGTAAAGATCTCATATTTTCTAAGATATTCAAGGACTTGAGAATGTTGCTGTCTGGCCAGCACTCACTGGTCCCTCCCATTGCCCAGCCGCCCAAACCTGGCTTTCTCTCGGGTTCTCAGTGTTTTGTCTAAGAAGCACAGTCCTTTGGGGAGCACTGTGGGGCCCAGGAGCCTGGAGCCTCTGTTCCCTCATACACACACTTGGCTCCATTGGCTGGCTCAGACAGACAGACAGTTGGGTATAAGAGGACGGGCCAAGAAGTTTTAGATTGATTAACAGAAATTCATCTTTCCATTTATATAACTATTTTAATCAACTCAAACATAGTATCTGATAAGGTGTCAAGGAAGGTTGACAGTATGATGATTTGATAACTTTGCTCGATATCAGTGAACAAATGTATTACCATGAAAATACAGTAAAGTGCCAGCGAGGCCGGGTCTAGTGGGTGCTGTGCTCCCGGGTTCTCAGCCAGGAGAGTGAAATGGACGGACAGACATGGATATAGTCCAAGTTCCATGTCCCTTCAATGTTGGGCTTCTCCCACCTGTCAGCTCCCTCCCCCGGAGCCCTCCTCCATCACAACTCCCCCACTGGTTCTCCGCTTGGCCCCTTGCCCGCCCTGTCCTGTCGCTGGCCTCCAGCAGTTCCCTGCAGCTGCACTTCTGATGTTGCAGCTTGTTTTTCAGGAGCTGATGGTGGGCAGCCGCATGCCTTATTCTCAAGGCAGAGCAGATGTGGAAAATGGAACTCTGTCATCGCAAGCTAGGATGCAAGTAGCTGACACCAGAGTGAACCTTTAATTTACATGAAAGACTGACTACAAATATGGAGACCAGAAGTGAAAACAAGGTCTTCCCACACAGTTTCATCACTTTTGGGGCAAAGCAAAGTCATTCTTATTTATGTGTATTTGAGAATCAAATTTTTGTTTTTCAGAAGATGCTTAGATATCCTTGTAGGTTCAGGAAATATTGACAAACTATATACTACCCTTCTGATTAAAACTAGATTTCTTAAGTTTGAATGCTTTAAAAGCTTGCATTTTTTTCTGATGCAAACTAAACAGTTTGCTTTTTAGTTTTAAAGTATGAGGTCAGGTAGACTTCAACCCTATTAAAACTTAAAAAGGTAAAAGCTTGATTTAGGTTAATGGAAGACCCATGTCAGGAGGCGGGCTGGCATCTGCTTTTGAACGTCCTGTAGTAGGGACCATCTTTGTTTCATGCAGGCTTCCTCTCAGACACGACAGAGCCTTCACCCTCAAGAGAATTAGATGTATCAACGGAAGAGGAAATTGAGAACTATTGAAACCTGGAAACTTCCCAGATGGCACAGAAAAACCTGTATTTCTGAGAGAAGCAGGAAGGTGGTGGAGGGGGGATCCATTTATGGGCTATATGGGATGTAATTTTTGTCTTAAATCTCACTAAAAGCTATGTGGGTCATGCAGACAATCAGGCTTTTATTCTTTGAAATAATTCACATTACAGGCTTGTGTATTACTTGCCTTATCAAATAGAAGCCTTTAGACTCCTGTGGGCAGATAATTACAAATTGATTTCTGGACCTCTCATTTTGGAAATGGTTTTTACCCTCCTCTTCTTCCTCTCCCTCTGTCATCTCTCTCTTCTCGAATTAAACTTTCTTGTGGTTTGGTAGGGTTCTCGGGGTGTTAGCTGGCTGTACAGTAAACAACAAAGCTATATGAAGAAGTCACTTTTATCTGAAGTCAGGAATTGGATTACAAAGTGCCGGAACATTGGTGCAGACAGAGGATTCTTTCTGATCTGTATAAGCCTCTAAGGAATTAGTGCAAACCGGGGCAGTAGGCCAGGCAGTGGGGCATCGGCCCTGTCCAGCACCTCTCTCAGCTGTCCTGGGATTGCATTCTTGCCACAGAACTCTTTTTTACTTAACCCAGTGAATCTCAAATTTTCAGAGAAAAAGGAGATGGATAAACACCTTTTATAAAACATTAGAAACTAACCAAAATCTAGGTTATTCACCAAAACTAAGAGGGGAAGGGGCTTCTAGAACTTAGACTGAAAAATAAAATAAAACAGTTGTAAACACACTCCAATAAATGATAGCTTCATTATTTCCAAGATCTGCAAATATGTGCAGTTCTGTACCATGAGTTTGTCTAGAATCCTCAAGCAAGAAGATGATCAGACATCGCAAGTAATACAAAGTAACAGAGCAGGATCCACATTGAAAAAAGTTGTTGTGAAGATTGAATGGGTTAATATTGGTGAATGCATTTAGACAATCACTGAATGCCATATAAATGGAAGTGGTTACTGGCATTACCAAATGGAACAGAATGAAGATGAGCCTTTTCTCTTGCTGCATGGTTCTGAATGCCCCCACCTCCCCCCAAAATGGAAACGCAGCTGACTTGGACATGCTTTCTGCTTCTGGCTCAGCAGATCTCCTCCTCCCAGCCAAGAGTCCCCATGTTTTATTGTTGGGCTTCTTTAGGAATCTGAATACAACTTTTCCCACATCCAGTCAGCCAACACTTATGGAATGTTCTGGATGTTTCTAGACATGGAGATGGATCACCACTGGTCCCTTCCAGAAGTCCCCACCAAGCAGAGAAGACTAGTAACAGAGTGATGCTATGCTCTTCTGGGCAAAGTAGAAGGTGCTCACAGAACAAGAGAACGTTTAAGAGGTGGAGTTGGGTTTTCTTGATTGTCATGAATGGATGTTTGTGCTCACAGTCTCCCTGCACACCAGGATTCAGTTCTGTTTAACTCATTTTGTGTAGCAGATGGCACCACAGCGCTGACCCCACGGCCTCGAAGGTGAACACTTGATGTCCTTCAGAGGTGGACGTGAGTCCAGCCCAGGAATGGCTGCAGCTCCCTGGCTCAGTGTGAGTGTTCTTCACTGCATCCACCTAGCCGAGGACTGGGTGTTGTTCACAGACAGGAAACGAGGAGCTGAGTTAGCACCTATTGTGGATGTGGGCATCCAGCACTCACTCACGGGTGGGGAGGTAAAGCCCTTCCACACCCTATGGCTTAACACAGAGGCCCTTTGCGGGGGGGTGGGGGGGGCAAGGAAGGGATGACGGGTCACATGAGGAGAAATGGGGCCAACTCTTGGGGAGGAGACTGGGGATGCTGAGTGCTGATGGTGAAGAAGGAAAGCGTGGGGCCTACTTGCCAGTGCCCGGGCCTCTCCAGGTGGCCCAACTGCCAGAACTGGCTCTGGACAGAGTTGGGGAATCAAGTTCTCACTCTCTTCTTCCTGTGGGTTGAGTGGGGCAGAGTCAGGAGCCTCCAGGGGTTTGCTCCTCGTCCTCACGAGGAGTGTGGCCATCAGCCATTTGCTAGTTTCTCTTGCCACCTTCAATTCACAAGCCATGCTTGGGCCTTGGCGTTTCTCATTTGCCACAATCCTCAGCACATCCTCCTCTCCCCTCACAGTGTGGACACATCCCTCCAGCCGAGGGCTCCCTAAATCCCCCTTTTGTTTGGCCCCACGGTGTCTCTAGTGCCCTTCTTCCCACACAGCCCCAGGCAGAGTATGATGACTGGGCCTGTATGGTGGCTGGTGGATCTCACCAGTGTGGCCACACCGGGGCTCGTTGGGAGTATCTTATATTTTCAACTGAGAGCAAGCAAGACTGGGTGCAAATAGGAAAAAACAAAAACCAAAACAAAATCAAACAAAAATCAAAACCAGGAAATTACAGAGATGGCTAGTGCTTGTTGGGAGGGTCTTGCCACCCTTTTGATCCTTGCAGTGCAGGGTAACATCAGCACAAGGGCGGAGAAGGCGTGGGTGCTGATGTGCACAGAGGGACAGGCCCAGACACAGTGTAGACAAGTGTCTGAGAAGGGAGCGTGTATGTACACGTGCCTGCTTTTAGCCCGTGTGGTCTTGCTGTGTGTATACACAGGCAGTCAGGTTTTCAGTTATTCCTGTGTGCATGCTCGTAGCCTTAACCCACTGGCTCAGGAACGTTCTGGCAGAGGAGCGGGAAGGGGCATGTGCTCCTGTAGGAAGGTGCATGTGCAGGGGGAGGAGGGGCCGGCCAGCAATAAGTGAAGATTAGGGGTGTCAGGGAAAGTCCTAAGGGGGCCTAGTGAGGAGAGGCAGAGAGAAAGACCCGACATTCTAAGAAGTGCTGCCGTGAGTTGAGAGTTCTCTTAAATCATCATTAAGAAATGCAAGGACGGTTTGTAATTGTTTTCAATGCCCTCAGCAGTGAGTGATTAGGAGTGTGGGCTCTGCCTGAGTTCAAATCCTAGCTCTTCCTCGTGTGAGTTTATGTAATGTCTGTGCCTCAGTTTTCCCATCTGTACAGTGGGAGTTTATGATTATTACCTATCTCATGGAGTTACTGAGAAATGTAAGAAGTGCTCAAAAATTGTTGGCTATTTATTATTATTATTACTCCTTTTAAATATAAAAAGTTGCCAATGCTGAGTCACGTGGGGTTGGCTTATACTTGGATCAAACTTATAAACAATGTATATTGGACACAAATCCATAAACATTGATATATGCAAATATGCAAGTGTGTAAGTGTGCTGGAGAGAATTCAAGAATGTCTAGAGTGGAAACACAGTGACCTCAAAATGTAGTTATCTCTTTAAAGCATATTTTAAACATGTAATTGTTTAACATATGATCTGCTTTTGATTTCCTTAAATTCAAAAAATTTTAAAAAGGAGTACACATTTTGAAGGAAAAAATTCCATTTTAAACTGTAGACCGTTTTAGTGTTTGCTTCTCCTAGATTCTACATAGGTACTCGGAGTGCATTTTCATCCAAGTTTCTCACATTTTCTGTTTTTCTGGGTGCTCAGGGAGACCACTGGGGTGGGAGCCAGGGCGTCGTGTGACTGGAGGGGAGGGCATGTCGTGCTATGTCCTGCAGTACTGCTGAGCATCTTTCCGGCGTGTCCACTGCGGGGTGAAGATGGGGTGGGGCTGGCTGTTCAGCCTGTGTGTCTGATGGTGAAGGACACACCTTCCATCCAGGAGTGCCGACATGCCGTGGCTAGTCTGACAGGCCAGAACGAGCTCCCCAGTCCTGTTACTCACCTCCCGCCCTCTTCTACCACCACAGAGACGCTACCAACCCCCAGCCCGGGCAGGGAAGTGAGCTCTGGGTTTCTGCAGAGGAGCCGGTTGCCCAAGTGATGCGGTGGCCTCTCAGCTCTCGCTCCCTCTCTGTTCCTCCAGCCAGACTTTGTGGCCCCGGGGCATCTTGGCTTTGAGAGGCTGAAAGGCTCTGATTGAAGAGAGTGTGAACAGATAGGGCATGTTCCCATTCACCCACTTCTCTCCTCTTGCCTGTGGGTCGGGGCGGCTGGCCTGAGATGACCGTCAGTCACCCTGAAGAGGAGCGCCTTCTCCTGTCATGGCTGCTGCCTGGTGAAGTTGTGTGCGTGGCTCCTTGTGATGAATATAAACTCATACATGGCATGTGCCAGCATGGCTGCTTTCATGCACACAGTCGAATGCTCCCTCTACCTGACTGCATGGCCATCTTTCCTGTATCCTTTCTTTCAGTGTATTTCCTTCGGGGGGTGGAAGGCCCTGCTCTTGGGGTTGAGGGTTGGGAAGGGGAGAGATGCTGACAAGCTGCATTCCGGGTGCACAGCTAGTTGCCTCTGTCATCCCATTTACTACTCAACATATCTTCCAAAATAAGTGTAATTATCTCAGATTTACAATAACAGCCAGTGAGCCTTAGGAAGTCTTCACACACTGCCCCCGGGATTTGGGTCTGTGGATGGTTGACCAGACAGAATTCCTGGGTCTATACCTCACGTATCTGCGCTCTTTGCCCCACAGCTTGGTGTAACTGCTTTCATGTCCACTGTGAAGCCTCACATTGGATTCTCAAAGACATTTGCTTCACCTTAGATTTCAAAACAAAATGTATTTTCTCCTCTTGCTTTGGGTAATACACTTGCCCAAAACCCCAGAAAAGACTGGTTACTCAGTTGTGGTTTTTAGGATCATGTGCTGGGTGAGAATTTGTTTAGAAATAGCAGAAAAGATATCCTGAAGCTTTCTTGGGCAGATGTGTAATTTCTTCTCTTTCAGTGCTTTTAAAAAAGAGCCACTCCTGAGAGTAACTGGCTTATTAATGCCAGAGATGTATTAGCAGGCTAACTCAGACCTTACTCAAGGGCTTCTCGTGGGAGAATCCTGAGGCTTCACTAATCAGGGTCCAGAACCCCTTCTCAAGATGCAGCATCCTCTAACCTTATCCAGACAGAAAACTCTTCCCCCGGACAGGTGTCTGGGTTTCTTAAAAGGTGAATTTCCATGAGGCCCACAAAGTCTTGGAGATGATGGCTGGGCTTTGAGCTGGGAACCTCAGTTCAGGAGAAATGGCCTTTGTCCCCACTTTAAAATGTAAAATTGTCCCCACTTCTCCTGTTAGCAAAAATGAGTTTGCAGGGTCAGGGCATCTGAGACGATTTAAGTCTCAAGAAAACCAGCAGGATTTATTCTGGTTTTATCTGTTATTGATTCATAAGCCTTTATGGAGAGAACTGTCTTTGACAGGAGTTTGGGTTGGGGAATGCAGCCCCTCAGGGATTTTGGCTTTCTGGACGTGGTGCCAGAGTGACTGTGCTTATTTTGGTTCCTGTCTTCTTCATCGGAATGGAGGGGAATGAAAAGCCAGTATTCTGATGTCAGAGGAGCTGGGCTTGATGTGTCCACTCACTCCCTGTGCCCCTCACCAGGCTAAATCTGTTCCTTTCTCTGTCAAACCAGGAGAATCTTGACTTACCCTGTTGTTGGGAGCGTCCCAGGAGATGGTGGGCGTGACAATGCTTGGTAGGATGTAATTCCTGTCCATGTGGCTCTGCCCAGTCTTGCGGTTGGTTGGTGACCCTGTTCTCAGAAATCACATTGTTCTTGTTTGGCTTTGTTACTTAGGAATGTGTGTGCCGCTCTGATGTTCTAGGTGCTTCCAAACCACACAGAAACATAAGTAAATGATGTGATGAAGATACAGAGGCGACACTTTTAAGTGTTTGCTTTGTCCTTACACTAGTCTTAGTTTCCATTTCAAGGCAGCACCGTGGTGGGTCCAACAAACACCTGCCGGCACCACCGCTGCTGCCAGGCCTGCCCACTCCTCTGCGCTCTTTTCACTTCACTCCCAGTAAGCTTTTATTCCTCTAGTTTTAACTCAACAGGTAAACTCTCTCTGCAAAAATGCTTAGATTGTTCAACGTTTGAGAAAATTTAAAAATTGATAATGTGGTCCTCAGAAAGTAAGAGGCTTGTGATTTTTCTCTTGTTAAGTTAATGAACCAGCTCAGAGAATCTAGGATGGTGGAAAAACACACAGGCGGAGTCTGAGCCAGGCGTGCACGTGCTTCACCCGCTCTCCCTCCTTTGTCATCCGTTACTCCTTTCTTCTCCTGCCTCTCTTTTTATCTGCTCTTTTTTTCTCTCTATAAACCTCTGCTCTTTCTCCCTTTATCTCAATGCCATAAGGAAAGGTCTTCAAAGACCTAGTTTCAAAAAACAGCCCCCAGAGAGGGCCAGTTAAATACATAACGATGACTTGTGTGTAAAGACTGGCGTCTTCAGAGTCATGGGACTGTCTTGAATTTCCAGGTGGGTCACAGAAGCCGGGAGGCACCTGCAGCTCCTCCTGCCCCCTCCTTCCTGTCTGTCTCTCAGCAGATTGTCGGAACCCTATGGACCCCACCCAGTAGGGACCCCATCCCACATGGGACTCTGACAGCGAGCCGCCGCCTCCTTCCCAGCGGTGATGTTCTTTAGCTGTCCCTTGGCAAATTTTATTTTATTTTATTTTATTTTATTTTTTATTGAGGTCATGTTGGTTTATAACATTATATAAATTTCAGGTGTACATAGCTATAGTTCTGTTTCTGTACAGACTACATTGTATTCACCACCAGAAGTCTAGTTTTTCACGAGAGCGCACCACCTCTCTGAGCTTGGTCTTCTGTGTTGAGAGAGCTCCCGCTTCTGGTTGGGTCTCTGTGTTGGGAACAAACGCCCAGGGAGGCTGTGGATTTAGGATCTGTGATATTCCAGTGACAGAGAGGCAGATGTTTATATTCATGAGGTCTGTGGAGAAAGGACTGGGCTGACCAAAGCCTTAAACAAGTTTAATTATTTGAGAGCAAATTGTTTTCAGGAATCTTAGGGCAGTTCAGGAGCTGCTGTGGAACCATGAGGTCATGCCAAGGTTTGTGTTGTGGGGTACTCAGTGGGGTCAATTCACATGTCACTTCAAATCAGGAAGTGAGGGGTCGTATTGGTTATTGATCATATTGGTTATTTTTCAATGGTGGGATTTGACTTTGAGTCCTTCTTTCCTGCCAGAAGGCGTGGGAGGTGATGCGGTGGGAGGCAGGTGGTTCCTGCACGCAGTCCCCACTACTTTGTCCATGAGAAATTGCCTTCTGGAGGGAGATTCCTATGTTCTTCTGGAAGCATCTATGGGGAGGCTGGAGGAGCAGGCATGGGCCCCGTCTCTTCCCCAGCTGTGTCTCTTGAAGCCACATTTTTGTATTTTGGGAGAGTGATGCCTCTGAATCTGACACGCATCTCTCTCTGAGGAGCACCCAGGTGAAGAGTCAACCTTCCTTCCTGTTGCTAAACATGTAGGGACTGCCTGGGAACAAAGCCTGCTCCCCACAGGCGATTCTCCCTCTGGCGCATGCTCTCTGAGAGGGATCCTGGGCTGGAACATGTGCCAGGCTCATGCCACCTAGAGCTCTCCCCAGATGAGAAGCACAAGGTGGCGCAGGACAGAGAGGAGAAGGGGAGTTGGCAGTGCTTCTCCCAGCTCCACCCTGAAGAGCGGGACCACACCCCCAACCTCTGTCCTCCTGGCACCTCCCTCCAGTGTGGCACTTCTTGGGGCACTTCCCGTCGTTAGGACTGGAATGAAATGCATGTGTGATAAAGCTGTGGACACTCCTTTTCTCCTGAGGGCCAGCGAGGAGAGGCACGTGAGTGTGGTGCTGCTGGGAGACCAGGGCCCTAGGGAGCGTCAAAAATTGGGAAGGGAGGAGCGGGGACAACATGTCTTTTCCTCTTTTCCAACTCAGTTTTGGAGACAGGACATTTGAGCCTGGGCTGGGCTACTGGAATACCACACATTGACAGTGTGGAGTGCCTGGCGTGAGCACCCACAGCCAGTGTGCCGCTGGCTTCAGAGCTGCCCTCTCCATCGTTGGAGGTGCTCACCTGGGTTATGAAGGTGGTACTCCTGACTGGTCCAGGGACCTGCCCTAAGGAGGTGGAAACCTGGGGTAGCACAGTTATCGTCCTTCTCCTCTCCTGTCAGCATCGCCCCATGCTGCTTGCTGACTTCAGGGTGCAGTGTCTTCCAGGACAGCAGGCACGAAGCTTGCAGACTGGGGACTGGACTTGGAGGGGAATGTCCAAGTGAAGGCCCGGAGGTGGGCTGTGCTCTGACCCAGCGCTCTTCACTTTGTGGTCCGGAGCACGGTGGCCCCATCCAGCGGCCGAGGGCTCTAACTCCTCGCAGCTCCAGGCCATCCCTCCACAACTGGTGTCCCAGGAACCCAGTGGGGGATCAGAGGTGGTTCTGGAGGGCGCTTTCCAAAACTGAAGCTGCCCCTGCTTGAACATCCCATCTTTAAAGCAGATGAGAGAGAGATCAAATTGTGCGTGAAGGTACGCTTTCCTGCCATCCTGGCACCTGTGGGAGGGTTAGGTCTGGAGAATGAGAATGTGCCAGTGTGCGTGCATGTGTGTTGTTTGTGAGAAAGGATGGGTCCAGAGGAAGGGGCTGTGGTGGGTCCCACAGATGGACTCGGCGGCCAAGGGCACAACCAGAGGGGCAGAGCCTGACTCCCAGATCAGAACACTTGGTCCATGGATCCCCTGGAGCCCTGGTGTGGCTCCTTGTGGGGACTTTGGAAGCTTCAGTGCAGCCTTCAGGGAGCTTGTGGTTAATTATGGGCCAGGCTTATAAGGAGGAAAGGTACCAACAAGGCTGTGCAGTCGGGGCAGGTGTGGAAGGGAACCAGGCGATGGGGAGGAGCCCTCAGGGCCGGTTGGTCAGGAAGGCATCCGGGAAGGAGCTGTGCCTCCAAGGATAGGAGGGTTTGCAGGTGGAAAAGAACCCTGGGGAGGGAAGAGAGCCACAGACGGAGAGGGAAGATGAGAGGCACATTTGGAGACTGTTGGTTGAGACCCATTTGGCTGAAATAGAAAACTTTCTGGGAGCAGTGACAGAAAGCTGACCAGATCAGAAGGTGGTTGTAGGGTTGTAAGGTGATGCGGATGTTGATGAGCAAGACGCTGCTTTTCTGGAGAATCTGGGTTCAATTGAACACACAAACTCGCCCTCTCAGAAGTGCAGATGGACTGGCGCCCTTGTCCCCTCTCCTGTAGGGAAGGTGTCCTTGTCCCTGAGTGGCTGAGGGGCATGAGGCTGCCATACCCTGGCCTTGCCTGGGCCCGATGGTGGCATCTTCCCTCTCCTGGGAGGTCCGGCCTTGAGGCTGGTGCAGGTGGAGGTGCCAGGGTGGGACCCAGCGCTGCAAAGCCGTGTGCACGATGCAGCACCTTGCCTCTCACCAAAGAACAAAATTACTTACAATTACATGCAATTAGCAATTTTAAATTATTAATGGTGGTGAAAGAATGTGTCTGTTCAACAAATAATGTGTTGTAATTTTTAGTAATTGAAAGTAATTTCTAGCAATTAAATTCTAATTTAGTGCATTTTCTGGGTGATGCCTTTATTCAAGGGGTGCCTCTGAGTTGTGTTGTTGGCGCTTTTTTCCAGGCACTTTGTTCAGTAAAATTTGCCAAGTAAGGCATTTGGGGGGAGAAAAATAACCAAACTCTTGGAAGCACAGCAAAAATAAAGAGTTGCTGCAGGCTGACCCAGTGGAGCAGTGTTTCACTTGGGGTGTGAAGAGATGTCCGCCGCCTGTTGGCACAGGCTGTCCCCCCGAGGCACCTCCGCCAGTCTGTCCAGTCACTTAAAGGAGCTCGGTCTGGTAAGGCATTCAGGGAGCGTGTCCGGCCCAGCCCACTGTGCTGGGTCACAGGATGCTGGCTGGGACAGCAGCTGACCCTTGCTAGGGGAGAAGGCTAGAGAAAGGGCAGTGGCTGGACACCATGGGCTGGACACTGCCACGGGACCTGATTCTTCTTATTCACTTCTTCTCTTAGCTTTTGGAACTGGACTTGGGGGCAGGCATGCTCGGGGCGGGCGGGGCCAGGGAGGACAGAGAGAGGCTCTGGCAGCACCTGACGAATTCACCTAATCACAGTGGACTTGCACGTGAAGAGCAGCTGGAGACTCTTTGTCTACCCAAGGCGGGGATCTTGTCCCTGATGAAATCCGTCCTCTCCTTTGTCAAGTGACAAATAAATATTCTGACTAAATTCTTCGGAAACACAGTGACATGGGTTCATGTGGGGGCTTTACTCCCCTTGCAAATCCATCATTTAATGACTGTCAACGTCAATGATCCATAATTGATCTATAAATCAAAATTGGGGTGAGTTTATTATAAGCCAGATCTGAGGACTAGCCCAAGGCCTTCTTTCCCCCAGGAAGGAAGGGCACCAAAGAAGTAAGGTGTACAGAGTGGTTATATACTGTCTTGAAACAAAGAGCAAACATCATTTGTGACAGGAATGTCCCTTTTACTTCTGTCACGAGATGCTTGGCTGGCACAGCAGGTCAGTAGTCAGAAGGTCAGTGGTCACGAGATGAGTACGGCAGGTCAGTAATTAATCCTTAGTTTCCAGGAAGAGATGCTTGTCCTCAAAGAAGTGCCAGTATGGGGGAAGCTACATCCCTATCTTTAGAGGCATCATTCTTGTCTTGGGGACATAGTAAATGTTTAAAGCAGATGTGCAATGTACGCTCGACAGGCCACGTCTGGCCCTTTTGGAAAAACAAGGTCAGGCCGAATTAGTTTTAAACCAAATGGCTTCCTCATATGCTCTAGTATATCCTATTGCTTTTCCTTTATTTATCACTACACAGGACTTCTTCCCACTGCCCTGGGTCATACATGAACCTTGAGTGTGAGTCTGCCTTCCATATTTATCTTCTGTTGGAAGTAGTGATACCAGCACCCAAAGACATAAGAATGAAAGGCCAACCATTTTTACGCGTTTCTGTCTTTTTCCTGAACAAACTGGGACCAGGGTGACACCTCACGTCTCCCAGACAGCAGCCTTGTTCAATCCAGGGGGGTGTGTCCTGGACACTGCCCCCTGAGTCCTGCTGGCCTGTGTGTGTCTGCCTGGCCCTGGGCAGTTAATGTTGTCTGAAGGGTCCCACATGCACTTGCTCGGGGCTTTTCTGTTCTGTGTCTTCCTCCTTCCCTCCGACTCCTGTGCCAAACCTGAAAGCCCCTCCCTGCCCAAGTGCCAGAGCTCCTCAAGACCCGAGTCCACAGCCACTTCTTCAGAAAGTCATCTGATGATGGTCTCACACTGGCTGGGACAGGGGGTCTCAAGCTTCTCGGACTGGGGCCCTTTTTATAACAAATATTTTGTAATGCCCCCTTTTGTGCCCTGAAATGGGATTAATAAATTACAGCATCCCCAACACACTAGAATTTAAAAAAATGAATATGATGCTATGACATAAAGGACAGTAGAAGAAAAATGAGTGATGATAAAGCAACATGCATTTTGATATGTGCATACCCCAGCACAGACGAGGATGGAATGAGGTGCCTGGTGCAGAATCTCAGTGAATGGCAAAACCAAATGCAAACTGCGGTCCTCTGCGTGCTGTGGGGACCAGCACAGGGTCTGAGTTACCACAGGTGCTCCACAAATGGTGCATGGAGGACTGAAAGTACATGCTGAGGTTACAGGCCTGCCCTGAGTTTCTGAAAGAGGAGCAGGATCCTGAAGTGCACACTTGTGTGGGTCTGTTTGTGTCCTCCCCCACCAACCCCGTGGAAACCCCTGAGGGCTGAGGAGCACCCTGAGGAATCCGGGAGGTGGAGGCCTGGCCGCTGTGCTGCCCAGCAGAGAAGAGAGGGAGGACACGCTATCTTCTCCCCTCCCTCTGCTCACGGGCCTGATGCCAGGACCCCTTGTTCCATTGATTTTCCTGCTTCCTGGCAGCAGTGGCCATGCTCAGGAGCACGAGGCACCTGCGGCTGGTTTAACCGAGCAACTGTGTTTAGAAGGGCTTCTGGCCTAAGGAAAAGCCACGGAAAAGAAAAGTTGCATTCTGTTTCCTGATCATTTGTTAAGGGCAATTCGCACAGCTGCCTGGGAGCCCGGGTGGCGAGCTCTGACCTTTTCAGCTTGTGTTGATTTGGTCTTTCTGAGTGGAAACAGCAATTGTATCTGCCAACATCTCTTCAGGCAAAATGGTTAGGGGGCTGGAAGGGAAGCAGAGGCAGTAAGTTCCCTTTCTACACATTTAACCAGGGACAGCAGAGGTGAAGTTTGAAGACCAAGAATCAATCTAAACATAAAAAGAAGAGAAAGGAACGAGAAGAAAGAGGAGGTAATAGCTCCTTGGGAGGGCTCACAATTATTCCATGACCTTTCTGTGAAAACTGAGAGGACAGCAGTGTCTTTCATTTTTCCGGGGAATGTTTACTAAATGCCGTGGTGTGTCCAGCCCTGAGCTGTGGCAGAAGGGGTGCCAGGGGAGGGCCCTCACATTCCTCAGCCCTCTTGCCGTAGGCCAGTTCTGGTAGTACTGTACGTGAAAGTGCCTTCCTGATTGCAGGTGTCCTGTGGTCCTAACTCTGGTTTGGGTTGAAGCATATAAACGCCCCCCCCCCCCCCGCTGCCTTCTTGTCCTCTGATGGATGAACAGCAACTCAAGATGGAAGCAGGTTGGATCCTGAGTCCCTGCTGGGAAGGAGGCGTTCTACTTTGTTGTGTTAACTGCTAAAGTGTTGGGGTTAATTTGTCACTGTAGGATCACCAAAACCTAACACAGAGGAAATTCAGTCTTGGGGAGGCTGCTGTAGAAACAAATAAGAATGCTATGTGTGGTAATTAGAATGGAGGCTACACATTCATGCACGATATATACTAAGATTTTTGTGAATGCCAAAATTTATTAATTAACTCTATAACAGCATATAATCTACTTCTTAAAATAAAGTATGATTTAAGAAGTTAAGGAAAATTTCAGAGCCTTGATGATTCTATATGAATAAGACTAAGTTAATGGAGATACCAAAATACATATTGCCACTAAAATAAACTGTGTGACTTCAGCACATTATTAAGTGAAATGAACTAAATTGCAAGAAGCAGTAATGAGGTGGTGAGCAAGGTGGATGTGTGGTTTGTTCCATGTGTGTGGACAGTGGAGATGACGATGAAATGTAGAAGAATGTCAAGGTGAAGTCATGTACTGGGAGCTCAGGAAATGCTCCTGACGTCCTGAATCAGCCAGCATCACCAGGAGACAGGGCAGAGGACTGAGAGCATGAAAGGGCAGAGTTGGGGAACAGACAGCAATGGCGTAAGGGGAAGGAGCATCCTCTAGAGTTGATTCTCTTCTCCCTACTCTGATTGTTTCCTGATCTGGAACCATGGGAGGCCCTTTTCTGGAGTAGTTTTAAGACTTGGTAGGCTAGCGCTGCTGGGAGAATGGCACTCGTGGTAGAATCGACAGGTGATGACTAACAGGTGTTTGCTGCAGGCATGCACATTAAGGTCCTTTAGGAGGCGGCCTGGTGGTGTAGTGGTTAAGTTCGCACTCTCTGCTTCGGTGACCAGGGGTTCATGGATTTGGATCCCTGGTCCAGACCTACACACCGCTCATCAAGCCAGGCTGTGGCAGTGTCCCACATATGAAATAGAGGAAGACTGGCACAGATGTTTGCTCAGTGACAGTCTTAATCAAACAAAAAGAGGAAGATTGCCAACAGATCTTAGCTCAAGGCCAATCTTCCTCATCAAAAAAAAGGTCCCTCTTTAGTTACATGACTCTAGTTTCCTCCTGGCTGGTCCTCCTCCCTGCCCTCTGGTTAGCATTCTCCATCACATTCATCCACGTCGTGAGGCCAACCCCAGGTACTTGTGTGCTTCACTTCATGGTTCAGTGGAAGAAATCCCAGCAAGACATGTCTAATTGCAAAGGGCTGTCCGACCCACAGCAGCTATTTCAGATCCCACCTTGCTGGATAATCCTTGGTCTTACACTCAGAGATTTTATACTGTTGTAATGTCAGCTCACGTCCAGACTCAGATTTCACTCATGGTGTTACTGTGTAAGCCACATGCGTCTAATGTCATAAAGGTGGGACCACATACTGGTGGAGGAAGAGGGAACACACTGGGAATGGGGAGCGACATCTTGACCTTAGAATGTACAAACTGTGTATTTTCTGAGCAAACCTATTCAGTGTCTTTGGTAAGCAATGCCTAAAATTCAAGATTCTGTGATTCAAGGTATTTCTCTACTTCTGACAATAGCCACTTATAAAACCAGCCAACAAAGAATTATACTGCTACCCAAGCTTTTAAAAATATACTGGCCATTCTTAATCTTGACCCTTGATACCGTGGTATTTGCAAAAAGTGGAATGAGCCAGCCTTGCATGAAGATGGCTGTGGCCCAAGAATTGACCACCACAGACCTGGGCATGCTCCCTCCTCTGAGGCAGGAATGTTCCTCAAGGTATTATTTTCATAGGGATTTGTTGTTTTCCTAGGGACCCTTGTTTTCATAAGGACCCGTTCCATTTGGCTTGAGATGTGTCTTGCCCAGACCCTCCCTTTTCTTCTCTAGCTTCCTCAGCACCCATGCCGGATCCTGAGGCAATTTCCCACTTGCCTCAGTTTCCTCTTATGCCCTTTGACCTTCTCGATAAAGAGGATCCCAGCCAGGACTTAGCAAATGGTAGAACTGGCTAAATAATTCATTCATAAGCACTGACTATAGAAAATAATATCAAACAAACCAATAATCTCACGACAAAACCAGAGCAAAGTTATCGAAAGAAAGCTCTCTGGTACTTCAGGTGCCTGACAGTAAGGACGGTGATCACCCCCAAGTCCCTGGAGCTTCAGCCAGTGTCAGAGACACCTCTGGGCGGTGACGAGGGTAGAGGTGCCCGGGGCCTGGAGGTGGTTTCTGATCCCAGGCTTCAGCCGTTTAACCAGAGCCCTTCTCGAGGAGACATTGAAAAGTGGCTGACATGGGGAGAGAACTAGCGGCATGTTCTCCCGTCCAGGGCTCCTCCTGGGGTTCACGCTCCTCCTTGCTAGTGTCTGAAAGTTGCTGGCAGCCTGTGCAGGGGCCCGTCCCTGACTGCCCAGCGGGAGACTTCGAGGTTTGCTTTAGACTCACGGGACTGCTCTTTGGCAAACACATCTGGTGCTCAGGCCGTGACAGATCTAGTCAGTGGAGGTCCATTTTGTGACTCTCAAAGAATTTCAAATAAATTCATCTGTGCATATAATGAAAAGTTACTTATCAGTAGCCCATCAAGTGAGTTATTAATGTTTGCTAAAGTTTGGCCTGCAGAAACTAAAAAGTGGCAGCGTCTGCAGAGAAGTCCGAGCCCCAAACTTCCGTGCTCAGGGTCTCCCCCCACCTCCCCACCCTGCGCCCTGCGCAGACTGCTGCTGACATGCCTTTGCTGTGGGCAGGGCCCTTGATGAGTCATGTTGAGTTGTTGGTGGCTCTTCATTATGCATTCTGTAACTATCTACTTTAATGTTAAGTTGCTGCTGGCCCAGCTTTGTCAGTATTTGCTCGTTTACTGTTGGACATTCAGTTAATTATGCAGTGTGTGGAGAGGCCTATTTGCATCAAAAGCACTTTAGGCCTGAGGATCCCAGTGACTCAAGTTTGAGGCGTGTTTGCTGGTTGTTCAGAGCTGACTCTGCTATATTGATGATGCAAACAGGAACGAATAGGAGTAGAGCCACCATCTCAGTCATTGCCTGTTAAGTTCAACTTCATTTTCATCACAGAATAGTTTCTCCAGGAGCTCTTTGGTAGAGAGGGAGGCCTGGGAGCCTTCTGCCCTTCTGTAGACAATTGTGGTCAGTATTTCCCCCATCACTCCCCTAAGGTGACTGTTTCCTCCTTGGCATTCAGGCAGCTGTATGGGGTGGGTGTTCATCAGGAACATCCGTCTTCGTCAGGAACATCCGTCTTCCTGTGGGAGCATGACTTGCTCATGAGTACAAGAGCAGGATGTGCCTCCTCAGGCCACTACCTCCTGGTAATCTGGATAGAGCTGCAGGAAGCAGGGCCCTGCCTGGCTCTGGCCCGGCTCTCCTCTCTGCTGCTACAACATCATCCCTTGCTCTGGCCTGTCTGCCTCTGGCCTGTAGGACCCGCCCTGCCAGCACACGGCTTTGGACTGGCCTCCCTCACAGGGTCTTGCAGGAGTCCCTGACTTCTACAAGCTGGCCGACGCCTTTGCTCGGCTTGCCTCCAGCATGTACTTCCCATGTCCCGGGAGTGGGACAGTCTATGCTGGGCTCCTCCATGGATGGGCTGTCATTGCTGCAGGGGAACTCTGGTCACAGTTGAGTCCAGGGCCAGCTAGGCCGAAAGGTCCAGGCCGTATCAGCACAGGAAAAAAGCAACAGCCTCTTCCCAGGGAAACCCCAGATCCCCTCTTCAAACCTCCTGGTCTCTGAGCCTTCCTACACTGGAACTAAAACAGAAAAGGAGAAGATGCACTTCTGCATTTCTCTCTCCAAACCCATGTCATCTCCTCCAGTTTGGAGAACCTCAGACAGGTTATGGGTTCCCAGTGCTCAAGCTGACTTCATTCTCTGATGTCCCAAGAAAGCTGCTAAATGGGATTTCTCATCCTGTACGGCTTCTTGGACATTTTGAAGCTTGTTCTTATTCTTGGCACAAAAGTTTCCTTCTTCAAGCATCGTCTGCCCACTCCTTTCCTCCCCTACCCAGGGACTTAAAAGCCTGACTTGAATATGCTTAAAATAGTTTTAAAATTAAAGTAGTGTTACAGAGTGTTTTCCTCACACATCAGAGTCTTGGTCTTGTGGGTGGAATATTTTCAGGCACAGACAGTATTGTCAGAGAGAAAGAAGTTGATACCTTGGATTACATTAAAATTAACAACTTCTTTTCATTGAAAGATGCCGCTGAGAGAGAGAGAGAGACAGACAAGGTGAGTTATAGGTTGGAGAAGACATGGCCATGCATACATCTGATAAAGGACACATCTCCAGAATGTATGCCGATTACAAACCAGTGCAGACAGCGTGACAGAAAAATGGCCAGAAGACCTGGGCAACATCCACACAGAGAAGGTGTGCATCTGGCTGGCATGTGTCAGAAGGCGTTTGGTCAGTTAGTTTCCAGAGAAATGCAAGTCAAACCCACCCAGGATGCTGCCTGCGCCCACCTGAGCACCCCAGTGGGGACTGTAGGGCCTGGCATGGGGATCGTGTCACTGTTGTGTCCTCGGTGGTCAGGGCCATCCCTTTCCCATCTTGCAAACTCGTCACCTAGAAAGGGCCCAATGAAAACAGCAGACGTGGGCTCTGTGATCCAGGGGACCATGTGGAGGACAGCTGCCGTCCAGTTTTTATTGGTACCAAGGAAGATAAGTGTAGAAACTCAGTAGGACCACCGCTCCTACTGGCTGCTGTTGGGGCCCTTTCTGCATCAGGCATGGAGCTTAGCTCCCCCAAACCCCCCTAGCCAGATGAGGGCCCTGTCAGAGGCTCAGGGACTGAGGACGTGCCCAGGTACTGCTGCATAAGGGCCTGGTGCTCTCGCGCACCCGGCTCGTCTGCTTCACGGGGGCAGGACATCTCCCCCAGGGAAGGGCCCCCAGGAACAGACCTTTGGTGTATTTTACCTAAGGAACAATCAAATGGAAGTTGTGGGGGGCAGGGGCGAGCAGGGGTGTGATGACAACCCTGGAGTGCTCCTTGATCCCACTGTGGAAACCTGAACAGCAGCCACTGTGACTTCCCTTGAACACACATAGAGATGTGCGGTATGCAGCATACGCTTCCGAAAAACTGCAGTTTCAGGCCCGGCAACCACTTTCAATAACAACGTCACTGGATGTCCTGTGCTCGGCTCTATGTGCTTGCAGCTGTGGCTTTGACATGCTCAAGGATCATCTTGTGTCATTGATCCACTGAGGAAGCTCCAATTAGCCATCACATAGTGATTACTACTGACCACCCTCCATCTCCAATGTGCTCTATTGTGTTGAGAATCTTGCGCCCTGAGATGGCACCAACTGCAGCACAGATGTCCCCAAATGCAATATATTGGGCCAGCAATTGTGTGTCACAGAGCCCCCAGTAGGTGTTTAAATGACAGGCTGGGTCCCATCACGTTGTCCCAGCTTTTACATGGTTTACGGGGGGGAGGAAGTGGGGAGGTGATGTTAAGGAGCAGAAAATAATGTTTCTAGCACTGTGGGCACAATTAATACTGTGAAGAAATGCCCCAAAGTCTTGCCATAGAGATAGGAAACGGAACAGTCGTGCACAGCTGGTTGCAGAGGCTGGACTTCATTCGCTGCCCTTGAGTACTAAGTAATAGACGTGCTTAAAGTTATTCTAAAAATGTTTCTCAGTTTGGTCTCTTCAATTTATGGAAGGAGGAGAGAGAGATGAAGGAAAAGGAGGGAGAAGAAAACACCACAGAATGTTAGACTTGTCTTCCCAAAGAGGATAGTTAGGGGGTTCAACTCCAACCAACAAAGCAGATTCCCTTGTCTGGCCGTTGTCAGCTCTCTGAGATGGAGTCCCGGCAGGCCCATGTTGCCCTGTCCAGCCCTAGATTAACCACTCTTCCATGTGGTGTCCCATGGGATGTGATGCCGAGTCCACATCAATCTTTTCTCAGGATTCCTGCAGCTCTGAAACGAAGAAGTAGTCCTGTGCTGAGTGGGCTCCCAGCACTGCGGTGCTCCTTGGGCTGGCCGAGGGCATTGCCCACAGTCGCTGCAGACACACAACTTACTTAATGCCTGAAGATGCTCCAGATAGAGAGAGCACACACTCTCCTGGTTGTGTTTCTAATGAGGGTGGTTCTGCCTGTGAGTAACCACGTCTGCTTCCAGCGGGTGCTGATTGCAATAACCACCACCCTGCATGCGAGCTCTGCTGGGCCCTGGCTCCCGTGAGAAGCCAGGGCAGCAGGCGCTGTCCTCCTGACTCTGTGGCTCCTTCCTGATTAAGCAGTCTTTGAAATGCCACAGCAAGGTGTAAACATTTCCGAACCTCTTAAATTAAAGAGCTTCCTGAGTGCTTGGCGAAGCTGCAGCAGGTGTAGCAGCTGTGTAATGTGTAAATCATTATAAGCAAGGCTTGAAAGTAAGTGAGGCATTTATGTTGCAGCTCCTCTGCCCTTTAGCAGCAAAGAAAATGGAAAATGCCAGCACATCCCAAATGCAGAGGGGAGCAGGCGTGAGGGTGCAGGGTGCTGGGTGCTCAGCCGGGGGATATTAAGCAGCCTGACCCCAAGTCTGAAGGGAGGATCTCCCAGCAGTGGCCCCATGTCAGCACCCTGATTAACAAAGACATTTAAGTAATGTCACTGCTCTGCATAACAATTTGAGCCTATTTTCCCTTTTGTATAGCCAATGAATGATTTTTTTTTTAATTTGGCATACTTGAACTCCATCTTTTAATGGTGTCAGATGACGACACTTTTAGTTATTCAACTGACTATGAATTCAATCTTCAAAAGTAACGCAGCTTTCATTTCTGCTCTGATTGAAAGTGTAATTTTGTGAATGTGCCCACTGCTGAAGCAAAATCTGTGAGGTCCCTTCTTCAAAACCTTTCCTTAATTGTGCAGAGTTAGGTGCTGCTCATAGGCTCCCTAACCCGTGGTTTCCTTTTGTGAGCACTAATGGGAAGGAAAGTGTACAATCAAGAGTCTCAGGTCAGATTCCATCTGAGGCTTCTCGACCCCTTTGTTTCACTCAAGACCCTAGGTCTGTCCAGAGAACTCTTGGATCTGCCTGTCTTGACTGCATTGTGGCTGCCTGGCCTGACTATCCCAGTGCTATCAGTCCATGTGGCTGCCCGAGCTGGCCTCTCTCCAGGGTCAGATGCCTAGGGAGGGTGAGCTGCCTGCCTGCAGCCTGGACACCGCCACCGGCAGCGTGTCACCAGCAAGAGCACTGCACTGTGCTCTTCCTGTCCCAGGCACCAGCCTAGGCTGAACCGACCCCGAAAACCTGCAGATGGATTGGGTGCCCAGTCACATCAGGAAGTGGACAGCCCTGCCTCAGAGCCAGTTGGGCATGGGAGCAGGCAGAGGCAAGCCTTCCACTCTGGTTTTCCTCAGGGCAGTTTCCCAGGTGAACAGTGAGCTGGTTTGGGGACACACACACATGCCTCCTGCAAAGAAAAGGGGGAAGAAAGCGGCTCAATTATGCCAACAAGGGATCCCTTCTCATTCACCCTCTGAAAACGCACCCAGCCTGGGGAGGGGCTTCACTCCCAACACGGGCGTGCTGCAGCTACTTTTCGGGGCACTGTTCCTGACCTTCTGACTCCAGGACACAAGGGGAGTCTCAGGAGATGGCCCTCCTTGCCAATCAACAGTCAGCGCTTTCAGGACAAAGCAGTTGGATCATTTGGAGAAACTTCAAGGAGGCAGCCAGACCTTTGGGGCTTCTCCCAACTCCGAAGGTGGTGCCGTCGAGCACTCTTACCCTTGAAGATAGTGGTGCTCAGCTCTGAGCCTGGCTTTGGCCGGCAGCCTGATGGACACTAGTACCCTCAGGGTGCCCTGGTGTCTAGCGCTCCTCCAGTGTCACCCTGGGCACCTGCCGGGGCTCTGAATTTAACCATGCCATGTGCAGTCATACGAAGGTAAAGCAGAGTGAGACAAGCGTATCCCAAGTCCTCAGAAGCTCCCAAGGAGGAAGGAGCAGGGAAACACATTTCTCTGCTGGTTCCTGCTTCACTGCTTCCTAGAGGGCGTGGGCAGGTCCTGTGGGAGGAGCCTTGAGGTCCCAGGGAGGTGATGGATTGAAGTGCTTGGAGAAAGCATGAGAATGGTACAGATGTGAGGTGTTTTCAGGGTCCCAGTGACCACATCCTAACGCCAAAGAACGCACTTCCTCAAGCAGAAAGGCCATGTGCCAGTGTGTTCAGCTCATCAGGTGGGGAGCCTCTGCCCCAGCGCTGGGTGGGGAGGCCCAGACCCATGTGTGTGACTCAGTGTGCTGGAGAGAGAAAGCAGGGGAGTGCAGCCCCACGAAGAGGATCCCTGGTTCCACGTTTCATGCGGGGGGCTTTAGGGGGTCTCAACCGAAGGCATTGATAGGAACGCCTGTTCATGGAAGAGCTGGGTGCCTCTGGACAAGGCCTTTTGGAGATGTGTGTCTGGACCATGTCCCAGCAGTTCATTCATTCCTTCCCACCAGTCTTCGTGGAGACCACGCTGTGTGCCAGACACAGCTCTCCTGGGCAACCCACATGCGTCTGCCTGACCTCCGGCTGCTGGGGCACCTGCTCTGATGGCCGTCTGTGACAGTGTGATAGGAGCACCCTGCTGTGGGGGTGAGAAGGCTGCCTAGAGGGCGGGATGCCTTATCCAAAAGAGGAAAATGTGCAGAAGGGGGCCCCGCAAAGGGGGCAGAGGGAAGAATGGGCCCTGGGAAGTGGGTACCCCCACCTCTGGTAGGAGCAGAGGTGGCCCATGCGGAGCTTGGGCATCTACCTCAGGGGCTGCTGGAGGGTCTCCAGCAGAAGAGGCTGAGTGGGGGGTGTGGAACTAGGACCATGGGAGGTGCACAGTCACTCGCCGCTGGGAGCTCTCCAGTCTGGCTGCTTGGCTTCTGGGCCCCAAGCGTGAGGGGCCTACTCTCAGGAAGCGGCACTTCAGCGGGAGGGGGCCAGACTATGTTGAGCAGATAGAGAAGTGACCCTCAGCGGGTGTTTCTGGGCTGCAGGCAGTGGAGAGCAGAGAGGAGAGAGCCCGAGGTTTGCAAGGCTGGCTGTGGAGGGAGGGGTGTACTGTCTGACCCATGGGTGAGCATGGTGGAAGAGAGGGCTCTCCCTCTGAAGGGAGAAACTGAGGAAGGAGGCAAAGTTTGGGACCCAGAAGCATCTCCCAGGATTTTGAGGGAAGTGACCAGAGTGGACAGGGGCCCAACATGAGCATGACACTGGCCAGGCAGAGAAGATCATGTTATAGAGAAGTGTATGCTTGCACTGTTTGAGGGTTTTCTACCAGGAATACGCATAACACAAGCCAATTTTTTTAAATGGGGTGTTTTCAGCACTCAGCTGAAAAGTGGGTTGGAGCTCTGGTGAGGGGAGGGTCCTGCAGAGGAGCCCACGGCTCCCCCATGCTCCTGTCCTGACGAGGGGACTTGGAGCTGTGTCAGGTCTCCAGAGGTAAGTACAGCTTGGTGGCATCTCTTGCTTGGCTTATTGCAGTAGCCCTGAAGTCACCCCCACTGCTGCCTTCACCCACTCAAGTCCAGCCTCTACACAGGACCCAGCTGTGCCAGCCCTGGGCACTCTAAATTCTTTGTGGAATGAATAGGGAATGGGGCTTAGGAAAGTGATTTTGGAGCCATGAGAATTAAATGCCACATGCGGAAGCCCTCATAGTGTGCTGTATGCAGTAAGAGCCCAATAGATAAATACTCCTGTAATATAACATTACTTTCAATAGTAAATACTAACAGAATGCACAGATAACTCTCCACTCTAAATTGTAGTATGCCTCGTGTCTTATTTCATCTGGATATGTGTTTTAGTTCCTCTGCTGAGTTAGATAGTTTTATTCCTATCGTGACACTTAGGAGGTAGTTCTCAACTCTAAGCGGCTGTTCGTTACACTTGGTGCCACAGTTATCGATTGAGGGGCAGCGGTATCAGCAAGCATCGGAAGTGAGGAGACTTCCATGTTAACCATATGCCCTCCTTCTAAATCACGCTTCCCAGCTTAGGAAATGAGAATGTTGAAGTGTAAGAGTGGTGAGGCTCAACTTGATTTAAGTTTAAGAAGGGAGGTAGTTGTAAACGCCATCCAGCACTGTCAGCTGGTCAGTGCTGTCACTGAGAATCAGCTGGAATTGGGCTGTCAGTCACTATTAGCTGGATACATAGATGCAGGATATGCTAGCAAAATATTAGTGTCTGGGTTGGCTGTCATTTCAGCCTTTCACATTTCAAGAGTCTTTGAAATTAGCATAACCTACTACTGTGCAGAGAGAGTGTTCATCTGTTGAGAGGCAGTGGTTCTGCCCATTGCCTTTTGGGATCGGAGGGCCTTCAGCTGGCAAATACCCACCTAGTCCCCTGGAAGGTGAGGTCCCTAGTGAGGGAAAGGATTGTGAAGGGACTCAGAGCTCACCCACACTAAAATGGAAGGTCGTGGAGGGTGGAATCTTCACCCTCCAGCAGCTAGAGAGCCGAAACACTTAGGAATGAAAATCTGGATACTGGTTCTGAGCCTGGCCCCCGTCAGGCTCTCTGGTAGTGTAAATGGAGAAAAAACCAAATAGCGTCAGCTGGACAAAATCCCCCAGTAGAAGTTACCAGAAGCTAATGGGACCCCCACACCTGGGGCAGCTCGGGGAGTTAAGAAGCCATCCTATTGGAGTGCAAGGGTTCTTCATCACAACAGTTCAAGTAGGACCGAGGGCCACAGATGGTCATTTTTCTCAGAAGTGGGCAAGATGCACACCACACGTGAGTGGAGGGCCCACCCTGCTGTCCAGAGAGAAGCACCCAAGGCCTAGACACCTTGCCCTCAACCACGGAGTAGTGGGAGGGGCTGCGGGAGGGGGGCTGTGTGCACACATGTGTTTGTATCTGAGTGTGCACATGTGTGCACATGTGTATATGTGACTGTGAGTGTATTTGCACACATGAATGTGTGCACATGTGTGCACGTGTGGTTTTATGCATGATTGCATGTATTCATGTGTGTCTGTGTGTGTACACATAGGTGTGTTTGGGCAGTGTGTCTATATTCGTACGTGTGCTTTTGTGTCAGTGTGTGCACACCTGAGTGTATATGTGCATGTATTCATGTGTGAGTGTATGTGTGCACATGTGGGTATGTGTGTTCACATATGAGCACACATGTGCATGCACATGTGTGTGTCTCTGTGTGTATGTATGTGTGCATGTAGATCAGGAAAGCAGGATGGGGAGGCGGGAGAGAAGAGGGGAGGCCCTGGGGCACTCGCTTTAGCCGTAAGGGCTTGTCTAAACATCCTCCACCTTCATGGGATAGAAGGTCTCGGGCTCTGATACCTTGGAAGCCCTCGGTCTGCAGCCATCAGCTTGGGAGCACAAGGTTCGGGACTCATGAGGTCCTCCTTGTGGTCGGGCCAAAGCTGGAAGGTGAACTGCAGTGCAGTTTTGGAGGTTTGGGACCATGGATGCTCCCCTGAGTTCTTTCTCCTGAAGTAATAGCAACCCCATCAGAATGTTCAAAGTGCTGCAGACACATTCCCTGAGAAGGTCTCTAGAACATGGAGCACTACATCTGAAAGGCATTTCCTGTGTTCCACCAAGAAGTTTCCACATTCTTGTCTGCTTCGTGTCCCGGCATTTGTACCTCCCAGAGAGAGTTTCAGAGAGTGCTGGGGAGAGCTGCCTCCTAAGTCCGCCTTGCTGTTTTGTCTCTCCTACGGGAGACCCACAGAGCAGACATTGGTGTTCCAGCTCAGGCCAGGCTGCTGCACTCCATGAGCTCCCAGCCACCTCTGGAACTTGCAGGGATGCCGTCAGTTTCCTTCCCAGCAGTGGGAAGTCAGACACTCCCCAGGACAGGAGCTGTTTGCTGAGAATTGCTGGCCCTCCGGACCTCAGTGCCTCCCTGTGCCTGACACCCGTCCGCATCCTCTTCAGTCTTAGCCCAGTGCTCCTGGAATTTGTGCTGGCTTCCTGTCCACGATGCGGATGCTGGGGAAGGAAGTTTCTCTCACAATTCCATGTGCTGTTGTTCTTTTCTGGACAATGTCTCACCTCAATCCCATGGGCTCCTTTATGCTCTGCGCCTTCCTGGGCGGCCTCTTCTGCCTGCCAACCTGCTGTCTGCTTGTTTGCTAACCCCTGGCCTTTCCCACCTGTTCTTAGCTGCCTGGTCAGTCTGCAGTGCTGACGGGCACAGTTTTCCATTTGCCACTGCTTCTTCTGGGTCACTGGGAAAGAGCCCAGTTGTCCTCTGTGGACCACTACCTCTAAGACTAACAGAAATGTAAGCAGTTCAGGTTGGGCCAACAGGATAAAATGTTATGGGTGTTTTTGTTTTGGAGGTTGTGGGAGAATGCATTTTGGATTTTATAGCCCTTCTGGGCTTTATTCAAATAGACTCTTTTCCTAGGCCTTCAGAAAAAGTCATATTTAGCCAGATTCATGGCTTCTGTTAACCATGATTTATGAATGTATGCATTATTATACATTACTGACAAATTATTTATAAGGCAAAGTTCTGTGTATAAAATTTTATTTCCCATGGAATTATTTAATAAAATTTGAGCTCTGTACTGAGAAGGCCATCTTGTAGACACCAATATGAAAACTTTTGTCAAGCCAGCAGCAGATATGAGAAGGCAGCCCATGGCAGCATCCTGGCTCGAGAGTCCTCAGTGTTGATAATTGCTTTGCTTTACTGGGTATTAGAGCATCTGCTGACTGCACTGATGTGTGCCTCCAAGCACCGTGGGTAGATAAACAGGCATCTTATCTGTTAGGCATCTAGGAATTTTAGTTCTCGTGTGCAGACTATAATCCCCTACACATGTGTGCATACACACACATGCAGACAAAAATGCACACACACACACTCACATGCACACACAAATGCATGCACGTACACACATGCACAGTTGCTCTGCTCCCTGGTGGAGGTTGAAGTGGGTGCACCGCCCTCATCGCAGCTTGGGAGGAGGTGGGGTCCACAGGAAAGGAGTCGCTTCCCCTCTTGGGGCTTTTAGCAAATCCCCTTTACCAGCCTGGCCCAAGCTGAGAAGTACTGCATGTCATGTAATTTTCAAGGTAATAGAAATGCACTTCTCCAACTTCCTAAAGAGATACGCTAGTTATTGGTGAAGACAGTCCTAGGCAGAAGTTCCAGAAGCCCACTTAGTCTCTTTCTAATGACTCCGATGGGGCGTCATGACTTCCCTCCCCTTTCTCTTGGCACATCCTACCCAAAAGGCCTGCTTTCCAAATTTCCTTCCTGCCTGTTTCTTCAGCACTTCAGCTGTTGCATTTGTTTTCCAGCCACTGGTTGTCACTTATTTATGCTCCCAGAGTGTCTACCTTGAGCAATCCTCTACTTCTAGAAATTTCTTCAGAACTTCTGCTCTACCTAACTGAAGTTTGGGATCACTCCATAGAGTGTTCAGCATTGGAGAGAACTGGAATCAAGGGAGACCTTTCAGAGTAAGTGCTTGCTTCGATGCCGGGCTATGCAGTGTTGCTGCCTCAGAGGCCTTCCTGGACCTCGTGTTGTGCTGGGTCTCCTGAACCTGCCCTGTGTACAGGCAGAAGCCATGTCTCCTTCATGCCATGTTAGAATTGTTTAGTTGACTTTAACTTGTTCTACACTGTCTCCTTACTAGACTGTGACATCCATCAGGATGCTGCTGACAGTTGGTCAGGGCCTACTCATGGGAGATCTCTCTTGGCCGTGGCTTCTGGTTTCACATGGCACATGAAATGGCATCTCAAAATATTTCCCCAAAGCTTAACAATAAGAACAAGAAGCAGGCCAAAACTGACAGTCTTACTTGAGCTGCCACCCAGGGAAGTCCCTTTGGGTAGAGAAGCAGGAGTGTAAAGCAGAAGGATGGTGAACATGCAGAATTACATTTCTGTAGCAATAAAAGGAAATCTAATCAAAACGTAGACAACAGGCAAAAAAGATCTTCTTCAAGAACTGGAGCAGGAAGAAGGCCCACTGAGGGCAGAGCTCTGAAGGGCAACCTTCCCTACCAAATTCTTCTCCAGTCTGCCAGCAAGGGAGGGGGTGGCAGGGGCATGATGGGCAGAGGGGTGGAGCAACTGGGTGGCCATATTTGGAAGAGTCCAAGGCTTGGGTCCTTCAGTGGGGTTTTGGGAAGAGGCTCTAAGGCAGAGAGAGTGGAGAAGACACAGGGCAGGACATTTGGCAAAGCTCCATCTGGAAAGTAATAACTTCCTCATAAACCCCTCTTAGATAAGAAAGAATGTATAGAAAGTAGCCGTAACAAAAAAATACATTACATTCAAAACTGATGGGATATGGCTAAAGCCATGCTTAGAGGAAAAGCTATAGCCTGTATCATCCACATTACTTTACAGGTAGAAATGCTTTCAGCTGTAAGTAAGGAAATCCAGCAGTGGATTAAACAGTACAAGCAGTTCTGCTCTCCCCGCACAAGGAAACTGGAAGTAGATGTCTGCTGATTGGACCAGCACCCAGTGATGTCATTTAAGATCCAGACTCCTTCTCTTTCGTGTCCTGTGGTTCTAGCATGTTTGGTTCTTCTTTCTCAATCTTTTCTCCTCTTTTCTTGTTACCTAATGACTCCAAAATGTCTGCTGCAGTCCAGGCATCATGCATGTGTTCCAGACAGAAAGAGAGAAGAACAGAGACAAAAGGAATTTTCCCTGAGTGGCTCTTTTCATTTACAGCAAAGGAAATATTTCCCACCCCAGCCAGCACACCCTCCCCAGGGAGACTCCTTTCCTTTCCAGTGGCCAGCACTGGTCATGTACTGATCCCAGGTGAGTGTCCAGCTCTTTTAGCCCTGATGGGGAGCAGGTAAGGCCTAGAGAAGTGATGGCGCAGGTTGGCCATCAACATTGTCCCCATGTAACCTGAAACAGAAAGGTTAGGGTAACTGAGTGAAGCACACATGTCAAGAAGTTAGAAAAAGAACAATAAGACAGACTTGATGAAAGTATAAGAAGTAAATAATAAAGAAAAGCAGAAATTAATGGATCAAATATGGAGAGTCAGTAAAATTAATGAATAACGTTAAGAGCCAGTTCTTTAGGAGAAAAGGAGAACAAGAAAACAAACTATCAGCTAGCCTAATTGAGGAAAAAGAGAACACAAATGCACAAAATTTGATGCAAAAGATGAAATATTCAAAAAAAGAATCATAAGTGAGTACTTAAAGAGAAATGTTATTAAATCTGATCACAGAAGATGAAGGCTACCTAAACAGACCATTGATATTGGAAGACTTTGATCAGATTGATACAATGCTCACCATGTTCACCACTTAACCCATGAAGTACGAGACTAGTTCATTTTACAGATAAATTATTTCATTTCTTTGAGAAATTGATTATTTCAGTGCTGTTTAAACTATTCCAGCATATACATAAATATTGAAAGTTTTCAAGTTAAGCACCATGCTTCATAGCTTATCAGTGAACGAGAACAGAGTCCAGGAACAGACTCAAATACGTGTGGAATTTGAGAATGATGAAGATGGATTTTTAAATCAACAGTATGCTGTCCCGTCCTCTCTTGCTCTCTGAGCAGTAAGGTCTTTGCTTGTTGGTTTGTTTCCTCTTTCTAGTTTATACCCAGTGTCCAGTTTGCATCTGTTTCCCACCCACAAACTACCAGGATTGAACTGAGTGTGGTGCAAACCATGTTAGGCTTCAGATCCCAGTTGGGCTTTGTCTGGGCATTTCTGAAGGGATGGCAGAGCCTGCATTACTTGTCATCGATTCTCCAGGACATTTCAAGCAAGAGAGACACTTAGCAGGGCTTATTCTAAAGAGTTAGTAGAGCTATACTTGCGTAGCAAGAGGGGCTCCTATAGAAACCCCAGTCTCCTTGCCAGAGAATGGCCATGTGTCCAACTGGATGCCTCTGTGAGCATGACGTCAGACGGCTGAGTGAGCCCTTGGGCAGTCTTGGCATCCGTGATGGACGGCTCTCAGGAGGGCGGCATGGACTCATTGTGGGCTAGCTGAGGGAGAGGCCAGCATTTGTGACTGCAGGGCTCCCCTAATTGGATCAGTGTCCACTGTAAAGAAGCATCCTTGAAGACAGCTATCCAATAGCCATTCGTAAGGGGCATGACGTACTGGAGGGCGTAAGACACCACAAGCTGCCAGGAAAGCGCAGCATCTTGTTCCCTCTCTGTTGCACAGCTCCTCAGCCAGCCTGTGCCCACCTGCTTCCCACTCCTCCACCAGGACTGCTCCTCTCCACATGCTAGACATTGCTCGAGACTGTGCCCCCAGGTAGAACTGACCTCTGTCTCCATGTCCTGCTCTTCTCTATGCACAACAGGCATGGCTGTAATACTTAATGATTCATTTGTTTATGCATCCCCTCACTAGACTGTGGTGTTTGAAATTCCGTTAGACCACAACAGTTGAAAATGACAGTATTGGAGCAGGAGGCCAGGGAACACTCAGGTCTTGACCCAGAGCACAGGTGACTTCCCATGAGGAACCCAAATGATGGGAGGATGGATATGAGTGCTGATGTGTGTGTGTGTGTGTGTGTGTGTGTGTAGTATACGTGCACACACACGTACATTTATATGATGGAAAAGTAAAGCAGAGTGCTAATCTGGTGAGTTGGGGATTTGTCCTAAATAAGTATATTGGGGCACTACAACATGGGGATGGTAGTCGTGAGCTGGATGGCGTCTACACAGAGAAATTGTTTTTTCAGTAAGAAAGAGAAGAAAGTCTGAGCAGGGGCAGATGAGGGTGCAGTTTCACAGAATCACAGTGGCATCTGTGAGAAACGTTCCCTGGGCAGGTGCAGAATGGCAGTGCCGGGCTGTGGGGCACGTGGACGTGCTGTTGTTTTCCCAGTGGCTGGCACGCTGGAAAGATGTGCTGGGATGATGCAGTGGAGGAGGAGAGACCATGGAGTGGGGCACACCAGCCCATCAGGGACCAGGCGACCACGGGAAGGGTCATGCAGATTGAAACCAGGTCAGGTGGAGACTGCAACGATGGGTAGAGTAGAAGGGAGGAACATGGGACGTGAGGCCATAATTGGAGAGGAGCAAAGGAGAAGGGATTGGCCACAATGGTGAAGTGCAGGCAGTCAAGAAGTCTTTGGAGGTGGAAAGAATTTAAGAAATCAAATCAAATTGCTGATTGTTGGTTGTTGACCAGGTAGGTCATCGATATCGACTGTCCGCATCAAAATCCAGGCCAGGAGTTCAGCTTCTTCCCTCACTTTCTTCTTTGGTTTATATGTAAAATAAAATTCTTGTTGTATAGATTAGTCAGAGTCCTAGAGAAAGAAAGGAATATTTCTCCTCTGCCTTGGCTCCTCAAGCCTCACCAGGGTTATAACCTGAAAAGAATGACTTTCAGAGCTACGTCCACTGGAAAGCAGTGTGGGTGGAAGCCCTGCAAGCTGTTTGTAGAGAAAGGCTGAACTCAGCTGCTCTCTAGGAGTGAGGCTGGGGCCTGGAGCGGGGGGTTCACTCTGTGATACCTGGCAACAGGTCAGGGCATTGCACGTGCCAAGCCCGTGATGGTTTCCTGTTCTTATTGCCTGGCACCAGCAAGAAGTGCCTCCCCTCTTGTTTCAGAAAGAGTAGCTTCTTGCTGATGGACGTTATGGTCGTGCTGCACTTGCCTGTGGCATGTCCCAGGCCAGGCAGGGACGCAGGGGTCCCCAGAGCTCAGGAGCTCTGTCCTCGAGGGCTGCTGTTTCCCTCCCAGTGCACCCTGTATGTGCTGGAAATACTAACGCCTTGGGACAGCGCTGTGATGGATGGATGCTGGCACTGCAGGATTCAGGAAGCAGGCATTGCAGACTTTTCCCTGTTGAGCTTCAGGGTTCCCTTCAGAGTCTCTCTTCTCCCCTCATGTGACCAGCAGAGCAAAGGGTGCAATAAAGGCAACACCCCACACTAGGTCACTGGTCAGTTATTTCAGTCTTGTAAGATAGGTAAGAAAAGTGATCAGATTAGTATATTTCTAGAAATGTCTGTTAAGAAGGGAGGATAGCCAAGAACAGGAACTCTGATGCAAGTGGAGGGGTTGGGTGGGAGAGCTGCCAAAGCTAGAACCTATTGGTGCTACAGGTAACAAGACGGCACGCCCAGCAGAGGGCTGAGGAAGGCCTCTGCAGACCAGTCTGTAGGTCCCAGGCTCTGGCTTTGTGACGGCAGCTCTTGCCATGTGTGACATTATACATGCTGTGCAGGCTCAGACAGAGAGGGGAATACACGACAGCCTACACAATAATTTGCAGTGACACCATCGTGCAGAAGGAGGCCCTGCCCCAGAGTATCACCACTGCCTAGCAGACCACCCCAAACCTAAGGCTGCCCCAGAGCATCCCCCACACA